>NW_026736676.1:0-62050 GCF_949786415.1 Peromyscus eremicus | reverse complement strand
ATCTAAACCTGTGGGGGACATTCTTGTTCAAAAACACCTCAGAGACTAAATATAAATATCTGGCATTGAAGATAGAGTGGAGATAATCAGAGCATAAAAATCAAGTTCTGTGAAACAATAGCAGAAATTTCCTCATATCTAAGGAAATTTATGAACCAGCTCTACAGAAGACATTTAGAACCACAACAGCCATGGCTGGATAACTTCTCCACATTGTATTGTAAAGACATTAAGCAGGGAAGAGGAGCTTGGACCTGCCTCATCTGAACATACCAGGTTCTACTGACTCCCCAGGGGAGACTTTGTTTTGTAGGAGGTGGGAATGGGAGAGTGGGTTGTGAGGGAAGGCTTGGGGAGTGGGAGGAGGGAGGACAGGTGTAGATGTAACCAACCGTCTTATTAAATAAGAAACACAGAACCGATTCAGAGAAGAAAGCCAAGAGGTCGGAGCTAAGAGCCTCACCCTTCCTGCTTCAGCGATCCTCTTCAGCCAAGAGAGCTCTCCAAAAAAGGGACCTACTTCCTGTGTGTATGTCTTTATACAATCTAGCTGTTCTGCCTTCTCATTGGTTGTAAAGCCATGCCTCGTCCCTGCCTGTCTGTAAAGACTTCCAGGTCTTCTATGGTTGGGATTGAGATTAAAGGCATGTGTCTCCAATGCTGGTTGTATTCTTTTACACAAAGAGATCTACCTAGCTCTGTCTACCAAGTGCTGGGATTAAAGGCATGTGCCACTACCGCCACACTTGATATGGCTCTAATAGCTCTGATCCCTGGGCAAATTTATTTATTAACATACAATTAAAATCATATTTCAGTACAAGTAAAATACCACCATATTTCCCCTTGTCTATTTTAATAAAAAGGAAAAAAGAAAAAGGTTATAACTAACAAAAGAAAAACTATATACAAAAGTACAAGAACTATATACAATATATACAAGTAATAAATGTCTAAACAATGTCTAGTCCATTTGTACTTGACAAATTCAGAGAAAATAATTTCATTATCTATCCTATTTTGGTAAGTCCAAAATGTATCTAATTCACTTTCTATCCTAATTAATCTTCAGCTATAACTAACTAACCTTAAACTACAACTAACTAATCTTCAACTCCCTCAGAGACCCAAGAAAGAGTGCTCCTTTCTCAAAAGCAGAATGTGTTTCTTGTAAGGCGAGCTAGTGTTGGCTTCTGCTTCATAAATGGAGTTGAATCACATGCAATTTCTGGTCCTAAGACCAAGAGTTGTTTTCTGGTAAGGAAAGTCACTATTGCGCTACCATTGCCATACACAGTACAAATAGCACTCGCTTCTGTTCCCAGCAAATATAGTGTTTTGGATGGAAGAGAAGCTACTCTTCCTGTCAGTTTCCTAAGCAGACGTGAACTAGATATGGCCCATGTGTGTAGGAAGTACAGTTCTTTTGTTCTGAACAAGGTCACTGTTCTGGCTGTATACGAAACACAGTAGAGTGGAAGAGTGCTCCTTTCTCAAAAGCCGAGTGTGTTTCTTGTAAGGCGAGGCAGTGTTGGTTTCCCCTTCATAACTTGAGTTAAATCACAAGAAGTTTCTGGTCATACGAGCAAGAGTTGTTTTCAGGTAAGGAAAGTCACTGTTGCGCTCCCATTGCCATACACACGGCAAATAACACTCGCGTCTGTTCCTAGCAAGTGCAGTGTTTCGGATGAAAGAGAAGCTACTGTTCCTGTCAGTTTCCTAAGCCAAGTTGAACTAGATATGGCCCGTGTGTGTAGGAAGCCCAGTTCTTTTTTTTATGAGCAACCTCACTGTTCTGGCTGTATAGGACACAGTAGAGTAGAAGAGTGCTCCTTTCTCAAAAGCAGAGTGTGTTTCTTGTAAGGCGAGCTAGTGTTGGTTTCCCCTTCATAAACGGATATGAATCACATGCAGTTTGTGGTCCTACGAGCAAGAGATGTTTTCTGGTAAGGAAAGTCACTTTTGCGCTCCCATTGACACACACAGTGCAAAGAGCACTTGCGTCTCTTCCCAGCAAGTACAGTGTATTGGACGAAAGAGAAGCAACTGTTCTTGTCAGTTTCCTAAGCAGTGTTGAACTCGATATGGCCCGTGTGTGTAGGAAACACAGTTCTTTTGTTCTGAGCAAGCTCACTGTTCTGGCTGAATAGGAACCAGAGTAGAGTAGAAGAGTGCTCCTTTCTCAAAAGCAGAGTGTGTTTTTTGTAAGGCAAGGTAGTGTTGGTTTCCCCTTCATATCCTGAGTTAAATCACAAGAAGTATCTGGTCGAATGAGCAAGAGTTGTTTTCTAGTAAGGAAAGTCACTGTTGTGCTCCCATTGCCATACACAGTGCAAATAGCACTGGCGTCTGTTACCAGCAAACGCAGCATATAGAACGGAAGAGAAGCTACTGTTCTTGTCAGTTTCCTGAGCAGAGTTCAACTAGATATGGCCTGTGTGTGTAGGAAGCCCAGTTCTTTTTTTATGAGCAAGCTCACTGTTCTGGCTGTACACCAAACACAGTAGACTGGAAGAGTGCTCCTTTCTCAAAAGCAGAGTGTGTTTCTTGTAAGGCGAGCTAGTGTTGGTTTCCCTTTCATAAACAGATTTGAATCACATGTAGTTTGTGGTCCTACGAGCAAGAGTTGTTTTCTGGTAAGGAAAGTCACTTTTGCTCTCCCATTGACACACAGTGCAAAGAGCACTTGCGTCTCTTCCCAGCAAGTACAGTGTATTGGACGGGAGAGAAGCTAGTGTTCTTGTCAGTTTCCTAAGCAGAGTTGGACTCGATATGGCCCGTGTGTAGGAAGCACAGTTCATTTGTTCTGAGCAAGGTCACTGTTCTGGCTGTATAGGAAACACAGTAGAGTAGAAGAGTGCTCTTTTCTCAAAAGCAGAGTGTGTTTCTTGTAAGGCGAGCTAGTGTTGGTTTCCCCTTCATAAATGGTTTTGAATCACTTGCAGTTTCTGATCCTACGCGCAAGAGTTGTTTTCTGGTAAATAAAGTCACTCTTGTGCTTTCATTGCAATACACAGTGCAAATAGCACTCGTGTCTGTTCCCAAGAAGTGCAGTGTATTGGACGGAAGAGAAGCTACTGTTCTTGTCAGTTTCCTAAGCAGAGTTGAACTAGATATGGCCCGTGTGTGCAGTAAGCACAGTTCTTTTTTTCTGAGTAAGCTCTCTGTTCTGGCTGTATAGGAAACACAGTAGAGTAGAAGAGTGCTCCTTTCTCAAAAGCAGAGCTTGTTTCTTCTAAGACAAGCTACTGTTGGTTTCCCCTTCATAAACAGAGTTAATTATAGGCAGTTTTGGTCCTATGAGCAAAAGTTGTATTCTGGTAAGAAAAGGAACAGTTGCGTTCCTTTGGCCACACTCAGTGCAAATAGCACTCGCATCTGTTCCCAGCAAGTGCAATGTATTGGATAGAAGAAAAGCTACTGTTCTTGTCAGTTTGCTAAGCAGAGTTGAACTTGATATGTTCCGTGTGTTTAGGAAGCAAAGTTCTTTGTTCTGAGCTAGCTCACTGTTCTGGCTGTAAAGGAAACACAGTAGAGTAGAAGACTGCTCCTTTCTCAAAAGCAGAGTGTGTTTCTCGTAAGGTGAGATAGTGTTGGTTTCCCCTTCATAAACAGAGTTGAATCACATGCAGTTTCTGCTCCTATGAGCAAGAGATGTTTTCTGGTAAGGAAAGTCACTATTGCACTCCCATTGCCATACACAGTGTAAATAACACTTGTGTCTGTTCCCAGCAATTACAGTGTGTTGGTCGGAAGAAAAGCTTCTGTTCTTTTCAGTTTCCTAAGCAGAGTTGAACTAGATATGGCCCGTGTGTGTATTAAGCCCAGTCCTTTTGTTCTGAGAAACTTCACTGTTCTGGCTGCATAGGAAACACAGTAGAGTAGAAGAGTGCTTCTTTCTCAAAAGCAGAGTGTGTTTCTTGTAAGACGAGCTAGTGTTGGTTTCCCCTTCATAAATGGAGTTAAATTACAGGCAGTTTCAGGTCCTCTGATCAAGAGTTGTTTTCTGGTAGGAAAAGTTACTGTTGTTCTCTCATTGCCATACACTGTGCAAATAGGACTTGCATCTGTTCTTAACAATTGCAGTGTATTTGAAGGAAGAGAAGCTACTCTTCTTGTCAGTTTCCTAAGCAGAGTTGAACTATATATGACCCGTGTGTGTAGGAAGCTCAGTTCTTTAGTTCTGAGCAAGCTCACTATTCTGGCTCTATAGGAAACAAAGTAGAATAGAAGAGTGCTCCTATTTCAAAAGCAGAGTGTGTTTCTTTCAAGTGAGCTAGTGTTGGTTTCCCCTTCATAAACAGAGTTGAATCACATGCAGTTTCTGGTCCTATGAGAAAAAGTTGTTTTCTTGTTAAGAAAGTCACTATTGCGCTCCCATTGCCTTACACAGTGCAAATAGCTCTCGCGTCTTTTCCCAGTAAGTGCAGTGTATTGGATGGAAGAGAAGCTACAGTTCTTGTAGGATTCCTAAGCAGAGTTTAACAAGATATGGCCCGTGTGTGCAGGAAGCACAGTTCTTTTGTTTCTGAGAAAGCTCACTGTTCTGGCTCTACAGGAAACACAGAAGAGTAAAAGAGTGCTCCTATCTCAAAAGCAGAGTTTGTTTCTTTTAAGGTGAACTAGAGTTTGTTTACCCTTCATAAAAAGAGTTGAATCACATTCAGTTACTGGTGCTAAGAGCAAGAGGTATTTTCTCATAAGGAAAGTCGCTATTGCGCTCCCATTGCTAAACACAGTGCAAATAGCACTCGCATCTGATCCCAGCAAGTGCAGTGTATTGGACGGAAGAGAAGCTACTGTTCTTGTCAGTTTCCTAAGCAGAGTTCAACTAGATTGGCCCATGAGTGTAGGAAGCACAGTTCTTTTCTTCTAGGCAAGTTCACTGTTCTGGCTCTATAGGAAACACAGTAGAGTAGATGAGTGCTCCTTTCTCAAAAGCAGAGTGTGTTTCATGTAAAGCGAGCTGGTGTTGTTTTCACCTTTGTAAACAGAGTGAAATCACATATAGTTTCTGGTCCTACGAGCAAGAGTTGTTTTCTGGTGAGGAAATTCACTATTGTGCTCCCATTGCCATACACCATGCAAATAGCACTCGCGTATTTTCCCAGCAAGTGCAGTGTATTGGACGGAAAAGAAGCTACTGTTCTTGTCAGTTTCCTAAGCAGAGTTGAACTAGATATGGCCGTGTGTGTAGGAAGTACAGTTCTTTTGTTCTGAGCAAGCTCACTGTTCTGGTTCCATAGAAATTACAGTAGAGAAGAAGAATGTTCTTTTCTCAAAAGCAGACTTTTATCTTGTAAGGCAAGCTAGTGTTGGTTTCCCCTTCATAAACGGAGTTGAATCACATGCAGTTTCTGATCCTATGAGCAAGAGTTGTTGTCTGGTAAGGAAAGTTACTATTGTGCTCCCATTGCCATACACGTTGCAAATAGCACTCGCGTTTGTTCCCAACAAGTACAGTGTATTGGATGGAAGAGAAGCTACTGTTCTTGTCAGTTTCCTAAGCAGAGTTGAACTAGATATGGCCCGTGTGAGTAGGAATCACAGTTCTTTTGTTCTGAGCAAGCTCACTGTTCTGGCTGTATATGAAACACAGTAGAGTAGAAGCATGCTCCTTTCTCAAAAGCAGAGTTTGTTTCTTGTAAGACAAGCTACTGTTGGTTTCCCTTTCATAAACGGAGTTAAATCACAGGCAGTTTTCGTCCTACGTGTAAGAGTTGTATTCTGGTAAGTAAAGTCACAATTGTGTTCCTGTGGCCATGCTCAGAGCAAATAGCACTCGCGTCTGTTCCCAGCAAGTGCAGTGTATTGGATGGAAGAGAAGCTACTGTTCTTGTCAGTTTCCTAAGCAGAGTTAAGCTTGATATGGCCCGTGTGTGTAGGAAGCAAAGTTCTTTGGTCTGAGCCAGCTCACTGTTCTGGCTGTAAAGGAAACACAGTAGAGTAGAAGAGTGCTCCTTTCTCAAAAGCAGAGTGTGTTTCTTGTAAGGCGAGCTACTGTTTGTTTCTCATTCATAAACTGAGTTGAATTACATGCAGTTTCTGATCCTATGGGCAAGAGTTGTTATCTGGTAAAGAAAGTCACTATTGCGCTCCCATTGCCATACAGGGTGCAAGTAGCACTCGCGTCTGTTCCCAACAAGCACAGTGTATTGGATGGAAGAGAAGCTAGTGTTCTTGTCAGTTTCCTAAGCAGAGATGAACTAGATATGGCCCGTGTTTGTAGAAGCACAGTTCTTTTATTCTGAGCAAGCTCACTGTTCTGGTAGTGTAGGAAACACAGTAGAGCAGAAGACTGCTCCGTTCTCAAAAGCAGAGTGTGTTTCTACTAAGGTGAGCTAGTCTTGGTTTCCCCTTCATAAACGGAGTTGAATCACATGTAGTTTCAGGTCCTAAGAGCAACAGATCTTTTCTGGTAAGGAAATTCACTATTGCGCTCCCATTGCCATACACAGTGCAAATTGCACTTGTGTCTCTTCCCAGCAAGTGCAGTGTATTGGACAGAAGAAAAGCTACTGTTTTTGTCATTTTTCTAAGCAGAGTTGATATAGATATGGCCCGTGTGTGTAGGAAGTACTGGTCTTTGGTTCTGAGCAAGCTCATTTTTCAGGCCCTATAGGAAACACAGTAGAGTAATTGAGTGCTCCTTCCTCAAAAGCAGAGTGTGCTTCTCAGAAGGCGAGCTAGTGTTGAATTCCCTTTCATAAACGGAGTTGAATCACATGCAGTTTCTAGTGCTGTGGGCAACAGTTTCTTTCTGGTAAGGAAAGTCACTGTTGTGCTCCTATTGCCATACACAGTGCAAATAGCACTCATGTCTGTTCCCAGCAAGTGCAGTGTATTGGACAGAAGAGAAGCTACTGTTTTTGTTAGTTTCCTAAGCAGAGTTGAACTAGATATGGCCTATGTGTGTAGGAAGCTAAGTATTTTGTTCTGAGCAAGCTCACTGTTCTGGCTCTATTGGAAACATAGTAGCATAGAAGAGTCTCTTTTCTCAAAAGCAGAGTGTGTATCTTGTAAGGCGAGCTAGTGCTGAATTCCCATTCATTAAGGGAGGTGAATCACATGCAGTTTCTTTTCCTATGAGCAACAGTTCTTTTCTGGTAAGGAAAGAAACTATTGTGCTCCCATTGACATGCACAGTGCAATTAGCACTCGCGTCTGTTCCCAGCATGTGCAGTGTATTGGATGGAAAAGCAGCTACTGTTCTTGTCAGTTTCCTAATTAGAGTTGAAGTAGATATGGCCCGTGTTTGTCGGAAGTACACTTCATTTATTCTGAGCAAGCTCACTGTTCTGTTTCTATAGGAAACACAGTAGAGTAGAAGAGTTCTCCTAAATCAAAAGCAGAGTTTGTATCTCGTAGGCGAGCTAGTGTTGAATAACCCTTCATATACGGAGTTGAGTCACATTCAGTTTCTGGTCCTACGAGCAACAGTTCTTTTCTGGTAAGGAAAGTCACTATCGTGCTCCCATTGCCATACACAGTGCAAATAGCACTCGTGTCTGTTCCATCAAATGCAGTGTATTGCATGGAAGAGAAGCAACTATTTTTGTCAGTTTCCTAAGCAGATTTGAACTAGATATGGCCCGTGTGTGGAGGAAGCCCAGTTCTTTTGTTCTGAGCAAGCTCACTGTTCTGGCCATATAGCAAACACAGTAGAGTAAATGAGTGCTCCTTCCTCAAAAGCAGAGTGTATTTCTCATAAGTCAAGCTAGTGTTGAATTCCCCTACATAAACTGATTTCAATCACATGCAATTTCTATTTTAAGAGCAACGGTTCTTGGCCGGGCGGTGGCGGCACACGCCTTTAATCCCAGCACTCGGGAGGCAGAGCCAGGCGGATCTCTGTGAGTTCGAGGCCAGCCTGGGCTACCAAGTGAGTTCCAGGAAAAGGCACAAAGCTACACAGAGAAACCCTGTCTCAAAAAACCAAAAAAAAAAAAAAAAAGAGCAACAGTTCTTTTCTGGTAAGGAAAGTCACTGTTGCGCTCCCATTGCCATACACAGTACAAAAAGCACTCGTGTCTGTTCACAGCAAGAGCAATGTGTTGGATGGAAGAGAAGCTACTGTTCTTGTCAGTTTCCTAAGCAGAGTTGAACTAGATATGCCCCATGTGTGTAGAAAGCACAGGTCTTTTGTTCTGAGAAAGCACACTATTGTGGCCCAATAGGAAACACAATAGAGTAGAAGAGTGCTCCTTTCTCAAAAGCAGAGTGTGTTTCTCATAAAGCTAGCTGGTGCTGAATTCCCATTGATAAACAGAGTTGAGTCCCATGCAGTTTCTGTTCCTACGAGCAACAGTTCCTTTTTGGTAAGGAAAGTCACTATTGAGTCCTATTGAGATAAACACTGCAAATAGCACTTGTGTCTGTTCCCAGCAATTGCAGTACATTAGACAGAAGAGAAGCTACTGTTCTTGACAGTTTTCTAAGCAGAATTGAACAAGATATGGCCCGTGTGTATAGGAAGTACAGTTCTTTTGTTCTAAGAAAGCTCAGTGTTCTGTCTCTATTTGAAACCCAGTAGAGTAGAAGTGTGCTCCTTTCTCAAAAGCAGAGTTTGTTTCTCATAAGGTGAGCTAGTGTTGAATTCCTCTTCATAAACAGAGTTGAATCCCATGCAGTTTCTGTTTTACGTGCAGCAGTTGCTTTCTGGTAAGGAAAGTCACTATTGAGCTCCATTGCCAAACACAGTTCAAATAGCACTCGTGTCTGTTCCAAGCAAGTGCAGTGTATTGGAAGGAAGAGACCCTACTATTCTAGTCAGTTTCCTAATCAGAGTTGAACTAGATATGGCCCGTGTGTGTAGCAAGTACAGTTCATTTTTTCTGAGCAAGCTCACTGTTCTGGATCTACAGCTAACACAGTAGAGTAGAAGAGTGCTCCTTTCTCAAAAGCAGAGAGTGTTTCCCCTTCATAAACGGAGTTGTATCACATTCATATTCTGGTCCTCAGGCAGCAGTTCTTTTCTGGTAAGGAAAGTCACTATTGTGCTCCCAATGCCATACACAGGGCAAATAGCACTCGTGTCAGTTCCCACCAAGTGCAGTGTATTGGACGGAATAAAAGCTACTGTTCTTGTTGAACTAGATTTGGCCCATGTGTGTAGGAGGCACAGTTCTTCTGTTTTGAGCAAGCTCACTGTTCTGGCTCTATAGGAATCACAGTAGACAAGAAGAGTGCTCTTTTCTCAAAAGCAGAGTATGTTTCTCGTAAGGAGAGGTAGTGTTGAATTCGCCTTCATAAACGGAGTTGTACCACATGCAGGTTCTGGTCCTATGATCAGCAGTTCTTTTCCGGTAAGGAAAGTCACTACTGTGTTCCCATTTACATACACAGTTCAAATAGCACTCGCGTCTGTTCCCAGCCAGTGCAGTGTATTGGACAGAAGAGAAGCTACTGTTCTTGTCAGTTTCCTAAGCAGAGGTGTACTTATTATGGCCCATGTGTACGAAGCCCAGTTCTTTTGTTCTTAGTAAGCTCATGTTCTGCCTCAATTTGGACACAGTAGAGTAGAAGAGTGATCTTTTCTTAAGAGCAGAGTATATTTCTTGTTAGCCAACCCAGTGTTGAATTCCTCTTCATAAAACTAATGGAATCTCATGCAGCCTCCTATCCTACTAGCAACAGTTCTTTTTGGGGTAGGAAAGTTACTATTGTGCTCCCTTTGAGACACAGTAGAAATGTCACTAGTGTCTGTTCCCAGAAAGTACAGTGCATTGGATGGAAGAGAAACTACTGCTGTCCTCAGTTTCCTAAGCAGAGTTGAACTAGATATGGCCCGTGTGTTTAGGAAGCACAATTCTTTTGTTCTGAGTAAACTCACTCTTCTGGACATATAGGAAACACAGTAGAGTAGAACAGTGCTCCTTTCTCAAAAGCAGAGTGTGTTCCTCATTAGGCAACCTAGTATTGAATTCCCCTTCATAAACAGGGTTGAATCACATGCAGTCTCTTATGTTATGAGCACCAGTTCTTCTCACGTGAAGAAAGTCACTATCGGGCTCCCAATGAGATACACATGAGAAATGGCACTCGTGTCCTTTGCCAGCAAGTACAGCACATTGGATGGAGAGAAGCTACAGTTGTGCTACATTTCCTAAGAAGAGTTGAATTAATATGGCCATGTGTTTAGGATGCACCGTTCTTTTCTACTGAGGAAGTTCATTGCTCTGGAAACATCAGAAACACATTGGAGTAGAAGAGTACTGTTTTCTCAAATGCAGAGTATGTTTCTTGTTAGGCAATGCAGTGTTGAATTCCCCTTCATAAACGGATTGGAATCAATCACATGCAATCTCTTTTCCTACGAGCAACAGTTCTTTTCGGGTAAGGAAAGTCACTATTGGATTCCCTTTGAAATACCCAGAGGAAATGGCACTCGCATCTATTCCCAGCAAGTACAGTGCAATGGATGGAAGAGAAGCTACTGTTGTGCTCAGTTTCTTATGCAGAGCAGAACTAGATATGGCTCTTGTGTGTTTGAAGCCCAGTTCTTTTGTTCTGAGTAAGCTCACTGTTCTGGCTCTAGAGAAACAAAGTAGAATAGAAGAGTGCTCTTTTCTCAAAAGCAGAGTGTGTTTCTCGTTAGGCAACCCAGTGTTGAATTCCCCTTCAAAAAAGGAGTTGAATCAAATGCAGTCATGTAACCTATGAGCAACAGTTCCTTTCGGGTAAGGAAAGTCACTATTGGGCCCCATTGAGTTACCTAGTGAAAATGGCACTCGCACCTGTTCCCAGCAACTACATTGCTCTGGACGGAAGAGAAGCTACTGTTGTGCTCAGTTTCCATAGCAGAGTTGAACTAGATATGGCCCATGTGTGTAGGAAGCACAGTTCTATTGTTCTTAGTAAGCTCACTATTTTGGCTCTATAGGAAACACAATAGAGTAGAAGAGTGCTCTTTTCTCAAAAGCAGAGTGGGTTTCTTGTTAGGCAACCCAGTGTTGAATTCAGCTTCATGAACAGAGTTGAATTACATGCAGTCTCTTATCCTAAGAGCAACAGTTCTTTATGAGTAAGGAGAGTCACTATTGTGCTCCTTTTGAGATACACAGTCAAAGTGGCACTCCTGTTGTTCACAGCAAATACAGTGCGTATAATGGAAGAGAAGCTACTGTTGTGCTCAGTTTCCTAAGCAGAGTTGAAATAGACATTGCCCGTGTGTTGGAAGCACAGTTCTTTTGTTCTGAGAAATCTCAGTGTTCTGGCTCTATAGGAAACACAGTTAAGTAGAAGAGTGCTCTTTTCTCAAAAGCTGCTAGAGTTTCTTGTAAGAGAACTCTATGTTATTTTCCCTTTAACAAACGGAGTTGAATCACATGCTGTCTCTTTTCCTACCATCAACAGTTTTTTTGGGGGTACGGAAATTCACTATTGGGCTCCCATTGAGATTCACAGTACAAATAGTACCAGCATCTGTTCCCAGCATGCACAGTGCATTGGAAGTTAGAGAAGCTACAGTTCCTCTGAGTTTCTTAAGCAAAGTTGAACAAGATATGCTCCTTTGTATAGGAAGCACAGTTCTTTTGTTCTGAGTAAGCTCACTTTCTGCCTCTATAGGGAACACAGTAGAGTAGAAGAGTGCTCTTTACTAAAGAGCAGAGTGTGTTTCTCATTAGGCAACCCAGTGTTGAATTCCCCTTCATAAACAGAGTTGAATCACATGCAGTCTCCTATCATATGAGCAACACTACTTTTCGGGTAAGGAAAGTCACTATTGTGCTCTCATGGAGACACACAGTGGAAATGGTACTCGAGTCTGTTCCAAGCAAGTACAGTGAACTGGATGGAAGAGAAGCTTTTTTTCTGCTGTTTCCTGAGAAGAGTTGAACTAGATATGGCCTGTGTGTGTGTAGGAAGCACAGTACTATTGTTCTGAGTAAGCTTTCTGTTCTGACTGAATAGAAAACACAGAAGAGTATAAGATTGCTCTTTTCTGAAAAGCAGAGTTTGTTTTTCATTAAGCAACTCAGTGGTGAATTCCCCTTCTTAAAGGGAGTTGAAACACATGCAGTCTCTTATCCTAAGAGCAACAGTTCTTTTCGTGTAAGGAAAGTCACTATTGGGCTCCCATTGAGATACTCAGAAAATGGCACTCGTGTCTGTTAATCGCAAATACAGTGCATTGGATAGAAGTGAAGCTAGTGCTGTCCTCAGTTTCCTAATCAGAGTTGAACTAGATATGGTCTGTATGTTTAGCACCCACAGTTCATTTGTTCTGAGCAAGCTCACTGTTCTGGCTCTATAGGAAACACAGTAGAGTAGAAGAGTCCTCTTTTCTCAAAAGCAGAGTGTGTTTCTCCTGAAAAAACCCAGTTTTGAATTACCCTTCATAAACGGAGTTGAATCACATGGAATCTCTTATCCTACCAGCAACAGTCCTTTTCGCATAAGTAAAGTCACTATTAGAATCCCATTGAGATACAGAGTTGAAATGGCACTCGCGTCTGTTTCCAGAAGGTAGAGTGCATTGGATGGAATAGATGCTACTGTTGTGCTCAGTATCCTAAGCAGAGTTGAACTAGATATGTCCCATGTGTTTATGAAGCAAAGTTCTGTTCTGGGAAAACTCACTGTTCTGCCTCAATAGGAAACACAGTAGAGTAGAAGAGTGCTCTTTTCTCACAAGCAACATGTGTTTCTTGTTAGACAACCCAATGTTGAATTCCCCTTCAAAAAAAAAAAAGTTGAAACACATGCAGTCTCTTATCCTATGAGCAACAGTTCCCTTTGGGTAAGGAAAATCACTATTGGGCTCTTTTTGAGATACACAGGGGAAATGGCACTCATGTCTGTTCCTAGGAAGTACAGTGCATTAAACAGAAGAGAAGCTACTATTGTGCTCAGTTTCGTAAGCAGAGTTGAACTATGTATGGACCGTGTGTGTAGGAAGCACAGTTCTATTGTTCTGAGTAGTCTCACTGTTCTGGCTGTAGAGGAAAAACACTAGAGTAGAAGAGTATTCTTTTGTCAAAAGCAGAATGTTTTTCTCGTTAGGCAACCCAGTGTTGAATTTTCCTTCAAAAAAGGAGTTGAATCACATGCAGTCTCTTATCCTATGAGCAACAGTTGTTTTCGGGTAAGGAAGTCACTTTTGGGCTCCCATTGCCATACACAGTGGAAATGGCACTCGTGTCTGTTTCCAGCTAGTACAGTGCATTGGATGGAGGAGAAGCTACTATTGTGCTCAGTATCCTAAGTAGAGTTGAACTAGATATGGCCTGTGTGTGTAGGAAGGACAGTTCTTTTGTTCTAAGTAAGCTCAGTGTTCTGGCTGTTTAGGAAACACAGTAGAGTAGAAGAGTGCTCTTTCCTCAAAAGTAGAATGTGTTTCTCCTTAAGCACCTGGTGTTGAATTCCTCTTCATAAACCGAGTTGTGCTGTGGGATGTTCTGTATGTCAAATGTGTTGCTGATTGGTCAATAAATAAAACACTGATGGGCCATTGGCTATGCAGGAGGAAGTATAGGCGGGACAAAGAGGAGAATAAAGCTGGGAAGTGGAAGGCTGAGTCAGAGACACTGCCAGCCGCCACAATGACAAACAGCATGTGAAGATGCCGGTAAGTCACTAGCCACGTGGCAAGGTATAGATTTATAGAGATGGGTTAATTTGAGCTGTAGGAACAGTTAGCAAGAAGCCTGCCACGGCCATACAGTTTGTAACCAATATAAGTCTCTGTGTTTACTTGGTTGGGTCTGAGTGGCTGTGGGACTGGCAGGTGAGAGAGATTTGTCCTGACTGTGGGTCAGGCAGGAAAACTCTAGCTACAGAGTTGTATCACATGCAGTCTCTTATCATAGGAGCCACAGTTCTTTTCGGTTAAGGAAAGTCACTATTGGGCTCCAATTGACATACACAGTGGAAAAGGCACTTGCATCTGTTCCCAGCAAGTACATTGCATTGGATGGAAGAAAAGCTAGTGTTGTGCTCAGTTTCCTAAGCAGAGTTGAACTAGATATGGCCCATGTGTGTGTGTAGTAAGCACAGTTCTTTTGTTCTGAGTAAGTTCACTGTTCTGTCTGTTGAGGAAACACAGTGGAGTAGAAGATTGCTCCTTTCTCAAAATCAGAGTGTGTTTCTCATAAGGCAATCTAGGGTTCAATTCCCCTTTATAAATAGAGTTGAATCACATGCAGTCTCTGGTCCTATCATCAAATTTTTTTTGAATAAGGAAAGACACCATTGGGCTCCCATTGGGATGGATAGACAGTGGAAATGGCACTTGCGTCTGTTCAGAGCACATAAAGTGCATTGGATGGAAGAGAGTTATTTGTGCTCAGTTTCTAAGCAGATTTGAACTACATATGGCCTGTGTATGTAGGAAGCACAGTTCATTTGTTCTGATTAAGCTCACTGTTCTGACGCTATAGGAAACACAGTAGAGTAGAAGAGTGCTCTTTTCTCAAAAGCAGAGTGTGTTTCTCATTATTCAACCCAGTGTTGAATTCCCCTTCAAAAAAGAGTTGAATCACATGCAGTATCTTATCCTATGAGCAACAGTTCTTTTCGGGTAAGGAAAGTCACTATTGGGCTCCCTTTGAGATACACAGTATAATTGGCACTCGCGTCTGTTCCCAGCAAGTACAGCATATTGTATGGAATAGAAACTACAGTTTTGCTAAGTTTCCTATGCAGAGTTGAACTTGATATGGCCCATGTTTACGAAGCCCAATTCTTTTGTTCTTAGTAAGCTCATGTTCTGCCTCAATGGGACACAGTAGAATAGAAGAGTGCTCTTTTCTTAAGAGCAGAGTATGTTTCTCGTTAGCCAACCCAGTGTTGAATTCCTCTTCATAAAACTAATGGAATCTTATGCAGTCTCCTATCCTACTAGCAACAGTTCTTTTTGGGTTAGGAAAGTCACTATTGCGCTCCCTTTGAGACACAGTAGAAATGTCACTAGTGTCTGTTCCCAGAAAGTACAGTGCATTGGATGGAAGAGAAACTACTGCTGTCCTCAGTTTCCTAAGCAGAGTTGAACTAGATATGGCCCGTGTGTTTAGGAAGCACAATTCTTTTGTTCTGAGCAAGCTCACTGTTTTGGCTTTATAGGAAACACAGTAGAGTAGAACAATGCTCCTTTCTCAAAAGCAGAGTGTGTTCCTCATTAGGCAACCTAGTATTGAATTCCCCTTCATAAACAGGGTTGAATCACATGCAATCTCTTATCCTCTGAGTAACAGTTCTTTTCGGGTAAGGAAAGTCACTATTGGGCTCCCTTTGAAATACCCAGAGGAAATGGCACTCGCGTCTGTTCCCAGCAAGTACAGTGCAATGGATGGAAGAGAAGCTACTGTTGTGCTCAGTTTCTTATGCAGAGCCTAGTTCTTTTGTTCTGAGTAAGCTCACTGTTCTGGCTCTAGAGGAAACACAGTAGAATAGAAGAGTGCTCTTTTCTCAAAAGCAGAGTGTGTTTCTCATTAGGCAACCCAGTGTTGAATTCCCCTTCAAAAAAGGAGTTGAATCAAATGCAGTCATGTAACCTATGGGCAACAGTTCCTTTCGGGTAAGGAAAGTCACTATTGGGCCCCATTGAGATACACAGCGGAAATGGCACTCGCACCTGTTCCCAGCAACTATATTGCATTGGACAGAAGAGAAGCTACTGTTGTGCTCAGTTTCCATAGCAGAGTTGAACTAGATATGGCCCATGTGTGTAGGAAGCACAGTTCTATTGTTCTTAGTAAGCTCACTATTTTGGCTCTATAGGAAACACAGTAGAGTAGAAGAGTGCTCTTTTCTCAAAAGCAGAGTGGGTTTCTTGTTAGGAAACCCAGTGTTGAATTCAGTTTCATGAACGGAGTCGAATCACATGCAATCTCTTATCCTAAGAGCAACAGTTCTTTTCGTGTAAGGAAAGTCACTATTGGGCTCCCATTGAGATACTCAGAAGAAATGGCACTCGTGTCTGTTAATTGCAAGTACAGTGCATTGGATAGAATAGAAGCTAGTGCTGTCCTCAGTTTCCTAATCAGAGTTGAACTAGATATGGTCTGTATGTTTAGCACCCACAGTTCATTTGTTCTGAGCAAGCTCACTGTTCTGCCTCAATAGGAAACACAGTAGAGTAGAAGAGTGCTCTTTTCTCAAAAGCAACGTGTGTTTCTCGTTAGGCGACCAGATGTTGAATTCCCCTTCAAAAAAGGAGTTGAATCACATGCAGTCTCTTATCCTATGTGCAACAGTTCTCTTCGGCTAAGGAAAATCACTATTGGGCTCTTTTGAGATACACAGGGGAAATGGCACTCGTGCCTGTTCCTGGGAAGTACAGTGCATTAAATAGAAGAGAAGCTACTGTTGTGCTCAGTTTTGTAAGCAGAGTTGAACTATGTATGGACCGTGTGTGTAGGAAACACAATTCTATTGTTCTGAGCAGTCTCACTGTTCTGGCTGTAGAGGAAAAACACTAGAGTAGAAGAGTATTCTTTTGTCAAAAGCAGAATATTTTTCTCGTTAGGCAACCCAGTGTTGAATTTCACTTCAAAAAAGGAGTTGAATCACATGCAGTCTCTTATCCTATGAGCAACAGTTGTTTTGGGTAAGGAAGTCACTTTTGGGCTCCCATTGCCATACACAGTGGAAATGGCACTCATGCCTGTTCCCAGCAAGTACAGTGCAATGGATGGAAAAGAAGCTACTATTGTGCTCAGTTTCTTATGCAGAGCAGAACTAGATATGGCTCTTGTGTGTTTGAAGCCCAGTTCTTTTGTTCTGAGTAAGCTCACTGTTCTGGCTCTAGAGGAAACACAGTAGAATAGAAGAGTGCTCTTTTCTCAAAAGCAGAGTGTGTTTCTCATTAGGCAACCCAGTGTTGAATTCCCCTTCAAAAGAGGAGTTGAATCAAATGCAGTCATTTAACATATGAGCAACAGTTCCTTTCGGGTAAGGAAAGTCACTATTGGGCCCCATTGAGATACACAGCAGAAATGGCACTCGTACCTGTTCCCAGCAACTCCATTGCTTTGGACAGAAGAGAAGCTACTGCTGTGTTCATTTTCCAGAGAAGAGTTGAACTAGATATGGCCTATGTGTGTAGGAAGCACAGTTCTTTTTTCTTAGTAAGCTCACTGTTCTGGCTCTATAGGAAACACAATAGAGTAGAAGAGTGCTCTTTTCTCAAAAGCAGAGTGGGTTTCTTGTTAGGCAACCCAGTGTTGAATTCAGCTTCATGAACGTAGTTGAATCAATTGCAGTCTCTTATCCTACGTGCAACACTTTTTTTTGCGTAAGGAAACTCACTATTGTGCTCCCTTTGAGATACACAGTGAAAGTGGCACTCCTGTTGTTCACAGCAAATACAGTGCATATAATGGAAGAGAAGCTACTGTTGTGCTCAGTTTCTGAAGCAGAGTTGAATTAGATATGGCCTGTGTGGGTAGGAAGCATAGTTCTTTTGTTCTGAGAAATCTCAGTGTTCTGGCTCTATAGGAAACACAGTTAAGTAGAAGAGTGCTCTTTTCTCAAAAGCTGCTAGAGTTTCTTGTAAGAGAACTCTATGTTATTTTCCCCTTAATAAACGGAGCTGAATCACATGCTGTCTCTTTTCCTACCATCAACAGTTTTTTTTTTCAGGTAAGGAAATTCACTATTGGACTCCCATTGAGATTCACAGTACAAATAGTACCGGCATCTGTTCCCAGCATGTACAGTGCATTGGAAGTAAGAGAAGCTACAGTTCTTCTGAGTTTCTTAAGCAAAGGTGAACTAGATATGCTCCTTTGTATAGGAAGCACAGTTCTTTTGTTCTGAGTAAGCTCACTTTCTGCCTCTATAGGGAACACAGTAGAGTAGAAGAGTGCATTTTACTCAAGAGCAGAGTGTGTTTCTAGTTAGGCAACCCACTGTTGAATTCCCCTTCATAAACGGAGTTGAATCACATGAAGTCTCTTATCCTACGAGCAACAATTCTTTTAGAGTAAGGAAAGTCACTATTTATTTCCACTTGAGATATACAGTGGAAATGGACTTGTGTCTGTTCCCAGCTGTCTTGTCAGTTTCCTAAGCAGTGTTGAACTAGATACGGCCCGTGTTTGTATGAAGCACAATTCTATTGTTCTGTGAAAACTCAATGTCTGGCTGTTTAAGAAACACAGTCGAGTGGAAGAGTGCTCCTTTCTCAAAAGCAGAATGTGTTTCTTGTGAGGTAACTCAATGCTAATTTCCCATTCATAAACGGAGTTGAATCACATGCTGTCTCTTGTCTGAGAATCAACAATTCTTTTCGAATAATGAAAGCCACTATTGGGCTCCCACTGAGATACACAGTGAAAACAGCCCTGCCTCTGTTTCCTGGAGGTACAGTGTATTGGATGTAGGAGAAGGTGTGGTTTTTCTCATTTTCCTAATCAGAGTGTAACTAGATATGTCTCGTGTGTGTTGGAAGCACACTTTTTCTGTTTTGAGCAGCTCACTATTCTGGCTCTATAGGAAACACAGTAGAGTAGAAGAGTGCTCTTTACTTGAGAGCAGAGTGTGTTTCTTGTTAGGCAACCCAGTGTTGAATTTCCCTTCAAAAAAGGAGTTGAATCAAATGCAGTTATTTAACCTCTGAGCAACAGTTGCTTTCGGATAAGGAAAGTCACTATTGGGCCCCATTGAGATACACAGTGGAAATGGTACTTGCATCTGTTCCCAGCAACTACAGTGCATTGGTGTAAGAAAAACTACAGTTCTTCTCAGTTTACTAAGCTGAGTTGAACTAGATATGGCCCTTGAGTGTAGAAAGCAAAGTTGTTTTGTTCTGAGCAAGCTAAATGTTCTGGGTTTGTAGTTAACACAGTAGTGTAGAAGAGTCCTCCTTTCTCAAAAGCTGCATGTGTTTCTTGTAAGGGAACTCTATGTTAGCTTCCCCTTCATAAACAGATTTGAATCCCATGCTGTCTCTTGTCCTAAGAACAAGAGTTCTTTTCCCATTAGGAAAGTCACTATTGGGTTCCCATTGACATACATAGTTAATCACGCCCGTATCTGATCACAACAACTACAGTTCATTGGATGTAATGTAATCTATGGGTCTTCTCATTTTTGTAAGCAGAGTTGAACTAGGTATAACTCGTGTGTATAGGAAGCACAGTTCTTTTGTTCTGAGCAAGCTTACTGTTCTGGCTCTGTAGTCAATGCAGTAGAGTAGAAGAGTGATCCTTTCACAAGCACAGATTGTGTTTGTCGTAAGGCAACTGAGTGTTAATTTCCCCCTCATAAATGAAGTTGATTCACATGCTGTCTCTTGTCGTACCAGCAACAGTTCTTTTCGGGTTAGGGAAGTCACTATTGGGCTCCCATTGAGACACAGTGCAATAGCACCCTCGTCTGTTCCAAGCAGGTACATTTCATTGTATGTAACAGAAGCTACCATTCTTCTCAGTTTGCTAAGCAGAGTTAAACTAGATATGGTGCGTGTTTTTAGGAAGCACAGTACTTTTTTCTGAGAAGCTCACTGTTTTGGCTCTATAGGAAACATAGTTGAGTGGAAGAGTGTCCTCTTCTCCAAAGTTGAGTGTGTTCCTTTGTAAGAGAACTCAATGTTAACTTCCCCTCCTTAAACAGATTTGAATCCCATGCTGTCTCTTGTCCTAAGAGCAACAGTTCTTTTGTGTAAGGAAAGTCACTGTTGGGTTCTCATTGACATACACAGAGCAAATACCACCTGAGTCTGTTCACAACAACTACAGTGCATTGGATGTAACTTAATCTATGGTTTTTCTCATTTTCCTAAGCAGTGTTGAACTAGATATGGCCCATGTGTATAGGAAGCACAATTCTTTTGTTCTTAGCAAGCTCCCAGTTCTCGCTCTTTAGGAAATGCAGTGGACTAGAAGAGTGATCCTTTCTCAAGAGCAGAGTGTGTTTCTTGTAAGGCAACTGAATGTTGATTTCCCCTTCATAAATGGAGTTGAATCATATGCTGTTTCCTGTCCTACCAGCAACAGTTCTTTTCGGGTAAAAAAAAGTCACTATTGTGCTCCCATTGCCATACACAGTGCAAATAGCAGCTGCATCTGTTCCCAGCATATATAGTGCATTGGATGTAAGAGAAGCTACTGTTCTTCTCAGTTTCCTAAACAGAGTTCAACTAGATATGGCCCGTATTTTTAGGAAGCTCAGTTGTGATATTGTTTTCCGCAAATATTGTGTTTGCTAATAAACTTATCTGGGGTCAGACACAGTGCAGCCACAATATTAAACATAAAGTATAGGCAGTGGTAGCACCTGCCTGTAATTCAAGCATTCCAGAGGCAGAAAGCCATGTGTTCCATGATACAGACAGGCATGGTGACTCATCATGCCTTTAATCCCAGAAAGCAAGCCTTTAATCCCAGGGAGTGGTGGTAGAAAGCAGAAAGGTGTATAAGGCCTGAGGACCAGAAACTAGAAGCATTTGGCTGGTCAATCATTTGACTTGTTAAGCATTCAGACTTTTGAGTAGCAATTCAGCTGAGACCCATTCTGGATGAGGACTCAGAGGCCTCCAGTCTGAGGAAACAAGATCAGCTGAGAAGTTGGCCAGGTGAGGGTAGCTGTGGTTTGTTCTGTCTCTCTAATCTTCCAGTGTTCACCCCAATAACTGGCCTCAGATTTGTTTTTATTAATAACACCTCCTATGATTCCTGCAACACCAATTAATTTTTTTTAAAAATTTTTATTTTGCAATACAATTAAGTTCTACATACAGGCACAGATTCCCTTGTTCTCCCCCCTCCCGCTCCCCTCACCTTCCCCCCAGCCCACCCCCCATTCCAATCTCCTCCAGGGCAAAGCCTTCCCCACAGACTGAGATCAACCTGGTGGACTCAGTCCAGGTAGGTCCAGTCCCCTCCTTCCAGGCTGAGCCATGCGACCCTGCATAGGCCCCAGGTTTCAAACAGCCGACTCATGCAATGAGCACAGGACCCAGTGCCACTGCCTGGATGCCTCCCAAACAGATCAGGCCAATCAACTGTCTCACCCACTCAGAGGGCCTGATCCAGTTGGTGACCCCTCAGCCATTGGTTCATATTTCATGTGTTTCCGTTTGTTTGGCTATTTGTCTCTGTGCTTTATCCGACCTTGGTCTCAATAATTCTCGCTCATATAAACCCTCCTCATTCTCGCTAATTGGACTCCCAGAGATCCACCTGGGGCCTAGTCATGGATCTCTGCCTCCAGATCCATCAGTAGTTGGATGAGGTTTCTAGCACGACAATTAGGGTGTTTGGCCATCCCATCACCAGAGTAGGTCAGTTCGGACTGTCTCTCGACCATTGCCAGCAGTCTGTTGTGGGGGTATCTTTGTGGATTTCTGTGGGCCTCTCTAGCACTTTGTTTCTTCCTATTCTCATGTGGTCTTCATTTACCATGGTCTCCTATTCCTTGTTCTCCCTCTCTGTTGTTGATCCAGCTGGGATCTCCCACTCACCCAAGCTCTCTTTCCCTCGACCCTTGCCCTTCACTACCCCCACTCCTGTCCAGGCTGTTCATGTAGATCTCATTCCATTTCTCTGTCATTGGGCAATCCCTGTGTCTTTCTTGGGGTCCTGTTTTCCAGGTAGCCTGCCTGGTGATGTGAGTAGCAGTCCAGTCATCCTTGTTCCACATCTAGTATCCTGTTATGAGTGAGTACATACCATGTTTGTCTTTCTGAGTCTGGGATACCTCACTCAGGATGATTTTTTCTAGGTCCATCCATTTGTCTGCAAACCTCATGATGTCATTGTTTTTCTCTGCTGAGTAGTATTCCATTGTGTATATGTACCACATTTTGTTTATCCATTCTTCAGTTGAAGGGCATCTAGGTTGTTTCCATGTTCTGGCTATTACAAACAATGCTGATATGAACATAGCTGAACAAGTGCTCTTGTGGTGTGGTTGAGCATTCCTTGGGTATATGCCCAAGAGTGGTATAGCTGGATCTTGGGGGAGATGGATTCCCAATTTTCTAAGAAAGCGCCATATTGATTTCCAAAGTGAACACCAATTAATTTTGTTCTGAGCAAGCTTACTGTTCTGGCTCTATAGGAAACACAGAAGTGTGCTCATTCCTCAAAAGCGGAGGGTGTCTTTTTTAAGGCAACTAGGTGTTAATTTCCTCTTCATAAACAGAGTTGAGTCACATGCTGTCTCCTGTCCTATGAGCAACGGTTCTTTTTGGGTAAAGAAAGTCACTTTTGGGCTCCCTTTAAGATTCACAGTACAAACAGCACCATGTCTGTTCATTGCAAGTACAGAGCATTGGATATAAGAGAAGCTATGGTTCTTCTCAGTTTCCTAAGCAGAGTTAAAATAGATATGGCCAGTGTTTTTAGGAAGCATAGAACTTTTGTTCTAAGCAAGCTCACTATTATGGCTCTATAGGAAACACAGTAGAATGGAAGTGCGCTCCTTTCTCAAAAGCAGAGTGTGTTTCTTGTGTGGTAACTCAGCGTAAATTTCCCCTTCATAAACGAAGTTGAATCACATGCTGTCCTATGAGCAAAAGTTCTTTTTAAATTAGGAAAGCCACTATTGGGCTCCCATTGAGATACACAGTGCAAACAGAACCCGCGTTTGTTCCCAGAAAGTACAATGCATTGGATGTAAGAGAAGGTACGATTCTTGTCAGTTTCCTAAGCAGACTGTAACTAGATATGGCCGGCGTGTTGGAAGCACAATTCTTCTGTTCTGAGCAAGCTCACTGTTCTAGCTCTATAGAAAAAAACAGTAGAGTATAAGAGAGCTCTTTTCTCAAAAGCAGAGTGTGTTTCTTGTAAGGAAGCTCAGTGTTAACTTCCCCTTCATAAACGGATTTGAATCCCCTGCTGTCTCTTGCCCTATGAGCAACAGCTCTTTTCTGGTAAGGAAAGTCACTATTGGGTACCCATAAACATACACAGAGCAAATAATACCCACGTCTGGTCCCAACAACTACAGTGCATTGGATGTAAGTTAATCTAAACTAGATATGTCCCGTGTGTATTGGAAGAACAGTTCTTTTGTTCTGAGAAAGCTCACTGTTCTGGCTCTATAGGAAATGCAGTAGAGTAGAAGAGTGATCCTTTCTCAAGCACAGATTGTGTTTCTTGTGAGGTAAATCAGTGTTAATTTCCACTTCATAAATGGAATTGAATCACACGCTGTTTCCTGTCCTAGTAGCAGCAGTTCTTTTCGAGTAAGGAAAGTCACTATTGGACTCCTATTGAAATATACAGTGCAAACAGCACCCATTTCTGTTCATAGCAAGTACAGAGCATTTGATGTAAGAGAAGCTACTGTTGTTCTCATTTCTTAAGCAGAGTTAAACTAGATAGATCCATGTTCTTAGGAAGCACAGTACTTTTGTTTTGAGCAAGCTTACTATTCTGGCTCTGTAGGAAACACAGTAGAATAAAAGAGTGCTCCTTTCTCAAAAGCAGAGGGTGTTTCTTATAAGGCTACTCGGGGTTAATTATCCCTTCATAAACAGAGTTGAATCACATGCTGTCTCTTGTCCTAAGAGCAAACGTTCTTTTCTGGTAAGGAAAGTCACTATAGGGCTTCCTTTGAGATACACAGGGCAAATGGCCCTCTCATCTGTTCCCAGCAATTACAGTGCATTGGATGTAAGAGAAGCTACTGTTCTGCTCAGGTTCCTAAGCAGAGTTGAACTAGATGTGGCCATTGTGTAGGAAGCACAGTTCTTTTGTTCTGAACAACCTCATTGTTCTGGCTATAGAGTGTGGGAGCCCGTTCTCGGGTTCCTCGTGGCTTTACCCAGCAGGTCCGCATAAAGGATGATTAGACCATGGCCCTAAGTGCAGGTGTCTGGGATGGTCTGCACTGGGCTGTGCTGGGGGAGGAGGTCTTTTGCTCCACCCCTTGGCGTCTCTATAAAACCCTGGGGGCAGAGACAGTCAGGGCCCATTGGAATAGGTTCCAGGCCCTCTCGAGGCTATCCTTTGTTTTCTATCTGTTTATCTCCACGATATTCTCCGCAATAAATCCTTCTATCTAATATTTCCTGCTGCTCGCACCCAAGAAAACTCTGGGGAACTGTGAGGGTGGTTGGGTAAACACCCCACAGAATGGCGCCATGAACAGGGACTAAAGAATAAAGAAAAAAAGGGACTAAAAAAAGGGGGGACTAAAAAAAGGGGGACTAAAAAAAGGGGGGACTAAATACAAATGAACAGGGACTAAAGACAAAGTAATAGTTTTATTACAGAGTTTTTGGCAAAAGTGCCCAGTTCAGCCCTGCCAGTGGATAAGGCATGCCGGTGTTATGGAATATATATATTTTTTATATGTATTGAGAGGCAGGGGTTTTATCCTCGAGAGAAAAAGAAAGCGGACTGGAAGGATGTCCGATGCTGCAGCGAAATTCTCTTCTGTCAAAATTTTCTATCTTCTATCCCTTTCTTAATTTCTATCTGTGAAAAATAAGTATAAGATATAGCGTAGTAATAGTGTAGGAAAAACTTAGAAGTGTAAGATTATGTAGAAAAAAATAAGGCAACAAGACAGAAAAACTCTACAATTTTCTAACTTTGGTGGCTATAAACGCAAACTGGGAAAAATCTTTCTTTGGGCTTTATGAGTAGTAAAAAAGCTCTTCTCTGAGCTTTTGGGGAAGAAAAAGTTTCCTATGGAAGCTTCTTGACCTGGGGACAGCTGAAATGCTAAATCCAAGTGGCAGGAGAAAATGCTTTCTCCCTGAGGCAAAAATGGGGGTGTAAAGCCAAAAAGTTTAAAGTTGGGAAGTTTTGGGAAAAGTTGGTCTTTCTCCTGGGGAAAAAATCTTTCTCAAACTATAAAGCTTTTCTTGGAAAATTTGGGGGAAAAAAATCTCTTTAAAAAAGCCTTCATCTTTCTCAAATGCTCTCAAACTTAAAAACTAAAGCCTTTAACTTTCTCTCAGAAGGGCAAAAACTAGAATCACCTGAAGATATTAGTATGGGGACCACCTGAGATTAGCTCAAAGGGAAAACAACAAACCTCTTAAGAGAGCAAAACCTAAGTTCTCTTTCAAGCTTTAAAAATCCTCCCTGCAATGCAGGAGGCAGGGACAAGTTTCTAAAAACCTCTTCTAAGCTCTGTCTCTTCAAGCTAGTAAAAGACAGTGGGTCAGAGTCCCCTGAGGGAAATGCTTGGGAGAGTGTGGGTAAAGAGCCCAAAAGGGCCGGAAACCTTACCTGAGAAAAGCAAAAAGCCAAGCTTTTCAGTTACAGCCAAGCTGAGGCATCAAGGGTTTTGTTTCTGAGTGAGTGTTTCAGAATAAAAAGGTACTCCTAATTGTCCTAATGCAAAGATCCCCTGAAGCAGTGCAAACTGTTAGCATTGTATCCTAGCTTCTGACCAAAAACCCAGAGGCGACTGGCCAGTATCTCTGAGTTGGAATGCATTTCGGGGATACTAGGGTTCTTGCAGTTGCAAACTTCCTGGAGCACAGAGCTGAGGCAGGAAGGTGCAGGACCCAGGGGAAGATTGCTAATGAACAAACAAAACTAAAGCCAGTGGGAACAGCACAGTTGTCTGCTTTCCTACAAGTCCCGGGTTGATAGGTCCACAACTGCAAAAAGAAATCTGAAAAAAGCTTTTCTATCAAAGTAAGGACCTTTCTGGGAAAACAGTAAAGCTGAACTGTGTCTGAAGCAGTTGTGCTGCTGAGTCAGAATGTTGTCTGAGGAAAGAGCCCAGCCAGGGCAGAACAGAACTAGTAAAGCTTTCTTTTCTGTCAGAGAAAGCACCTCTTTGAGAAAAGCTTTGTTTCAACTAACTCCCGATCAGATGAGGGAGTATAGCCCTAAGGGGTGATTGCCTCTGGCATAAGCTCTGTCCTTGAGCACCCAGACAAACACAACCTACTGGGGGACTGGACCAGGTGAAGGCCTGATGAAGCAAAACACCTGTCCTAATGGGAGTTTAGAAATGGCAAAAACCTCCCTTGTTAGATTTTCAGTCTGTACGCAAACCACACAAACCCCAAAAACAGAAACGGACTAAAGCCCCTACCTTCGGTAGCAGGGAAAGCCGCCACTGTAGTGTCGGAAACTGTTTCTGGGGTAGAGGGGATAAACTGAGACCAAACTGGGAACTGTCTGGGAGAAATACTCTGAAGAAACAGAGAAGGAACATAATCCTCCCCAGAAAATATATGACCTGAAAAAGCTGCTAGAATTTGAGGTGGATTCAGGGGGAGAAAAAAAGCCCCTACCTCCAAAGGCAGCTAGCAGAGGAACAGAGCCACAGACAGATACCTGAAGCTCTGCATCTGGGGAAGGAAGGAACAAGCAAAATGAGATAGATCAGTGGGAGAAAATCTCTCTGAAGGAGCTATGGAAAAGCTGTTGTAAATGATCTTGTTTTTCACTGACTGGCTAAGACAAACACAAGCCCCTAGGAAAGTTGCTATCAGAAATGCCAGCCTCAATGCCAGCTAACGAGGCAGGTGCGGTTCTGATTTGGGGCCAGTGTCTGATGAAGGAGAGACATCTGTTATAGCCAGCTGAGGAGAGACCAGTAATCTCCCAACGTGCCATAGCTGAAAATGTAAAATGCTTGTTCAAATCTCCCATTGCAAAAGCAAAAAACTTTGTTCAAACCTCCCAGGCAAGAATTTGTAAGCAAGTCTGGTAAAAGAGAACCAGTTGACTCTCAGACCCAAAAAGAACTATGGGAAATGACTGAGATAAGGGACCGATATGGGACTGATCTTATTATGGACTGATATAAGGGAAATGCATTCTGGGAAAGGTAGTTTTTCCGCTAAAGATGGCGACATTGCCCTGAAACACTTTTGTCAGCTCGAAAATACGTTCATGATAAACTTAAAATACAGCTTTTAAAAGAATAAGGAGGAAAATCATCTAAGAGTTTAAGTGTCAGTTCCAATGAAAAATTGAAAGGATACGGAACTAGGTGCTTCACGGTTTGGGGCTCCTTGGTAAAATGACTTGTTTACCCTAATAGCTGTGCAAATTTTTACGGTAGTTGGATGACAAAAAGCTACCTTTAAGATCAAACAAGCCACTTTAAAATCCTTAAAACAAGAGAAAGCAGTTTATACACTGAACATTGTCTTAGATATGAAGGAGACTTACGTGAAATTAAAAACTCTTTACCTTTTGAACAAACTGCCTGCAATGAGTGATTCCTTTGCAAATCTAATAAGGAGACAAGGAAACAGGCATTCAAAGAAATGACTGCTTTATAGATGGGAACAAACTTCAGAAAATCTAGCTGTCTTACAAAAGAGTTGCTTCACCTGAAAGTTCCTTATAAAAAATCAATGCTAAATATTACAACTGCTAATAACAGGAGTTAAAGCTAATGAAGAGAAAATACTAAATACAGTTCGGAGCTGTGCCACTTTTGGCTTTACTAGCTCCTTTGGAAAAATACTTTATATCACCTAATAGCTGTGCGGTATTTGGCAAAGACCTTACAGCAGCTAAATACGGTAATTTCACCCTCAGTGTGAAGTGAAGTTTTTCCGTAGAACAAACCAAAAGTACTGCTGTAATAGAAACGTTTGTCTGAATTGAAGCACTTAGGGGAACTATTATGAATTTGGGTGAAGGGACAGCCTCTAGTTAAAAACCATTTACCACTGACAGTGCATCTCTGCCGGTCCGGAACGGCTGAGAGAACTGGCAACTTTGGAGTGTGGCATCATCCTGGGAAGGTTATAGTCCCCTAGCAACAACTATCACAATTCTATAACAACACTCACTAAATCCCAGTGCTTTATAACAAAGCTGACTATAAACTCTAAAATTTAGAAATGATGTACGTACTTCCTGTCTAGTTAAGAGAATCTGTCTAATAGAGATAGTACTAATAATTAAGAGTAAGAAATAGAAAAAGATGAAAATAAGATATGTGAGTTTGTAAAAATTCTCTTGTTAGATCTGTGTTAAGAAATCTTTAGGTGTTTGCTAAGTTAAATATATGCTAATGGTAGCCCTGTGTAAGTTTGTAAAATAGATCTATAGAGTTCCTTTAAGAAAATAAGCTTGCAAGAAATATCGAAGGTAGTCTTAAGACGTGTAGTAATAAGCTTGTAAGAAGTAAAGATACCCAAGAGTGGTATAGCTGGATCTTGGGGGGGGGGTAGTGAAGGGCGAGGGTCGAGGGAAAGAGAGCTTGGGTGAGTGGGAGATCCCAGCTGGATCAAAAACAGAGAGGGAGAACAAGGAATAGGAGACCATGGTAAATGAAGACCACATGAGAATAGGAAGAAACAAAGTGCTAGAGAGGCCCACAGAAATCCACAAAGATACCCCCACAACAGACTGCTGGCAATGGTCGAGAGACAATCCGAACTGACCTACTCTGGTGATGGGATGGCCAAACACCCTAATTGTCGTGCTAGAAACCTCATCCAACTACTGATGGATCTGGAGGCAGAGATCCATGACTAGGCCCCAGGTGGATCTCTGGGAGTCCAATTAGCGAGAATGAGGAGGGTTTATATGAGCGAGAATTGTTGAGACCAAGGTCGGATAAAGCACAGAGACAAATAGCCAAACAAACGGAAACACATGAAATATGAACCAATGGCTGAGGGGTCACCAACTGGATCAGGCCCTCTGAGTGGGTGAAACAGTTGATTGGCCTGATCTGTTTGGGAGGCATCCAGGCAGTGGCACTGGGTCCTGTGCTCATTGCATGAGTCGGCTGTTTGAAACCTGGGGCCTATGCAGGGTCCCTTGGCTCGGCCTGGGAGGAGGGGACTGGACCTACCTGGACTGAGTCCACCAGGTTGATCTCAGTCTGTGGGGAAGGCTTTGCCCTGGAGGAGATTGGAATGGGGGGCGGGCTGGGGGGAAGGTGAGGGGAGCGGGAGGGGGGAGAACAAGGGAATCTGTGGCTGATATGTAGAACTGAATTGTATTGCAAAATAAAAATTTAAAAAAAAAGAAATGAAATGAATAGTAGAGATTTCATTGCAATGGGACAATTTTGAGTTTACTTATAGTAATGACCTAGGAACTGTTTTCTGGAATTGGGTTAAAAATGGAACTGTTTAAATGAAGAAATTTATTATTTCTACCTAGAATCAAGATACAGTTTTGTGTATGCGTATATGCTGGTTTTTCATGTATTCCGTGTTAAGAACGCAATTGTTTTGTGGAACTGTTTATGTAAAAATGGAATTACATACAGAACTGGTTTTGTGTTACAAATGAAACTGTTTAAATTGAAAATTTTGGGTTTTCTAACTAGGCTTGAGATTTTGCTTAAATTATAAAGAAAGGGGGAAGAGTTAATATTCCTTAGTCTAATTTCAAAAGTTGTTTGAGGGATTAATGTCATGTTTTTGTTAGTAAGAAATGCAAATGGGGTATATTAAGAGACTACTTTTAAAGTGTAAAGAGTTTTATTAAGAAACTGCTTTTGGATGTTTTGCTAAGTTTTCAAAGTGTTAATGGTTATATTGAGAAGATTGCTTTTCAGTATGGGTTTGTAGGAATTGTATGAGTTTGGGTTCTTCTAACTAGGTTTTAGATTTTGTTTAAAAAATTATAAAGAAAAGGAGGAGTTATGAGGTTGAATTATGTTTGCAGAAATTATATTTACCCTATTGATATTAATGCACCCTAGTTTTGTGGAGTTAAGGAATATTTAAGTTTGATATGAATACATCAAAGTTTTTCCTATGTTCTGTTAGCAAGAAAATTCAAATGATTGAGTTAAAGTTGTAAGACGGAGAAAATTGTTAACTATATTTAGCACCATTTATGCTAATTCAAATGGCTCTGTTAAGAGTTTGCTTTGAATTGTAAGACTGAGAGAATTGTGGCTATGTATAGCAATGTTTATGTTAACCTGTTAATGGTAATGATGAAGCTAAGGGATTCTTTAAGTTTGTAGTCGCCTTAAGAGTTTTTGGCTTAGAAAGGGCTTGAGGCAGCTAAGACTGCTGTAGTCACCTTGGAACTAATTCAAAAGAGAAATGCCATCTATATCATCCTCTACTCCCATACTGGGAGGTGTAACAGCTTGGAGATTGCTGTAAGCCATTAATAGTTAATTTTTATATATTAAGAAAGGGGGACCTGTGAGAGCCCGTTCTCGGGTTCCTCGTGGCTTTACCCAGCAGGTCCGCATAAAGGATGATTAGACCACGGGCCTAAGTGCAGGTGTCTGGGATGGTCTGCACTTGGCTGTGCTGGGGGAGGAGGTCTTTTGCTCCACCCCTTGGCGTCTCTATAAAAACCCTGGGGCAGAGACAGTCAGGGCCCATTGGAATAGGTTCCAGGCCCTCTCGAGGCTATCCTTTATTTTCTATCTGTTTATCTCCGAGATATTCTCCGCAATAAATCCTTCTATCTAATATTTCCTGCTGCTCACACTCAAGAAAACTCTGGGGAACTGTGGGGGTGGTTGGGTAAACGCCCCACAATAGAGGAAACATAATAGAGTACAAGAGTGCTCTTTTCTCAAAAGCAGAGTGTGTTCCATGTAAGGCAACTCTGTTTTGAATTCCCATTCATAAATGGAGTTGAATCACATGCTGTGTGTGTAGGAAGAAGACTTTTTTTGTTCTGAGCATGCTTACTATTCTGGCTCTATAGGAAACACAGTAGAGTAGAAGAGTGCTCCTTTCTCAAAGGGCAGGTTGTTTCTTGTAAGCTAACTCAGTGTTGAATTCTCCTTCATAATAGGAGTTGAATCCCATGCTGTCTCTTCTTCTAAAAGCAACAGTTGTTTTCAGGTAATTGAAGTCACTATTGGGCACCTATTGAGAAACTTATTGGAAAAAGCACTTTCTTCTTTTCCCAGCAAGTACAATGCATTGGAAGTAAGAGAAGCTACTGTTCTAGATATGACCCTTGTGTGTAGGACGATCAGTTCTTTGTTCTGAGCAAACTCACTGTTCTTGTGGTATAGGAACACAGTATATTAGAAGAGTGCTCCTTTCTCAAAGGCAGAGTGTCTTTCTTGGAAGACAACTCAGTGTTGAAATCCCCTAGTAAAAGAATTGAATCACATGCTGTCTTGTCCTAAGAGCAATAGTTCTTTTTGGGTAAGGAAAGTCACTATTGGGCTCCCATTGTGCTACACAGTGGAAATAGCACTCGCTTCTCTTTCCAGCAAGTACACACATTGAATATAAGAGAAGCTACCATTCTTCTCAGTTTCCTAAGCAGAGTAATACTAAATATGACCTGTGTGTTTAGGAAGCACTGGTATTTTGTTGTGAACAATCACACTCTCATGGATTTATAGGAAACACAGTAGAGTACAACCGTGCTCCTTTCTCAAAAGCAGAGTGTTTCTTGTTAGGCTACTCAGAGTTGAATTTCCCTTCACAAACAGATTTAAATTACATGCTGTCTCTTATCCTATGAGCAACATTTTTTTTCTGGTAAGGAAAGTCAGTGTTGGGTTTCCATTGAGATACACCGTGGAATTAGCACAAACGTCTGTTTGTAGCAAGTACAGTGCATTGGATGAAAGAGAACCTCCAGTTCTTCTTAGTTTCCTCAACAGGGTTGAACTAGATATGGCCCGTGTGTGTAGGAAGGATAGTTCTTTTGTTCTGAGCAAGCTCAGTGTTCTGGCTCTTAGGAAACACAGTAGCATAGAGGAGTGCTCCTTTCAAAAGCAGAGTGTGTTTCTTGTAAGGCAACTCCGTGTAGAATTCCCCTCACAAGCCGATATGAATCACATGCTGTCTCTTGTCCTACAACTACAGTTCTTTTCGGGTAAAGACAGTCACTATTGTGCCCCCATTGAGATACACACTGGAAATAGCACCCGCTTCTGTTCCTAGCAAGTACAGTGCATTCGATGGAAGACTAGCTACTGTTCTTCTCAGTTTCCTGAGCGGAGTTGAACTAGATGTGGCCTTGTGTGTAGGAAGCACAGTTCATTTGTTCTGAGCTCACTGTTCTGGCTATATAGGAAACACAAGAGAGTAGAAGAGTGCTCCTTTCTCAAAAGCTGAGTGTATTTCTTGTAAGTGTACTCCTTGTTTAATTCCCCTTCACAAACAGATTTGAATCACATTTTGTCTCTTGTCCTATGAGTAACAGTCCTTTTTGGGTAAGCAAAGTCACTATTAAGCTCCCATTGATATACACAGTGGAAATAACTCCCGTGTCTGTTCCCAGCAAGTACAGTGCACTGGATGTAAGAGAAGTTGGTGTTCTTCTCAGGTTCCTAAGCACAGTTGAGCTTGATATGGCCCGTGTTTTAGGAAGCACACTTCTTTGGTTCTGAGCCAGGTCACTGTACTGGCTCTATAGGAAACAGAGTAGAGTAGAAGAGTGCTCCTTTCTCAAAAGCAGAGTGTGTCTTTTAAGGTAACCCAGTGTTTAATTCCCCTTCATAAATGGAGTTGAATCATATTCTGTCTCTTTTCCTACAAACAACTGTTCTTTTTGGGTAGGGAAATTGACTATTGGGCTCCCATTGAGATACACAGTGGAATTAGCACCCACGTCTGTTCACAGCAACTACAATGCTTTGGATGTAAGAGAAGCTACTGTTCTTGTCAGTTTCCTAAACAGAGTTGAATTAGATATGGCCAGTGTGGGTAGGAAGCCCAGTTTCTTTGTTCTGAGCAAGCTCACTATTCTGACTGTATAGGAAACACTATGGTGATATTTTATTTGTCCTGAAATATGAAATTATTTGTATGTTAATAAATAAAATTGCCTGGGGATCAGAGCTAATAGCAAGCAATAGCATAAGTTGGATGGTGGTGGTGCATGCCTTTAATCCCAGCACTTGGGAAGCAGAGCTAGGCGGATCTCTGTGTGTTCAAGTATACAGCCAACATGGAGACACACAGCTTTAATGTCAATACCAACCATAGAAGACCTGGAGGTCTGTCCAGACAGGCAGTGATGAGGAGCACATGTGGTTAGGTTTTCAACCAATGAGAAGGCAGAACAGAATGTCTATAATAAGACAAGCGCACAGGAAATTGTTCACTTGCTGAGGACAGCGGCAGCAGTGAAGGGTAAGGTTTTAACTTTTAGCTATGGCTCTGACCTCTTCCTTTCAACTATATATTTTGCTCTGTGTTTCTTATTTAACAAGTCAGTTACATCTACAAAACAGAGCAGAGTAGAAGACTGCTGCTTTCTCAAAAGCAGAGTGTGTTTCTTGTAAGACACCTTAGTGTTGAATTCCCCTTCATAAATGGAGTTGAATCACATGCTGTCTCTTGTTTTTCCAGCAACAGTTCTTTTCGGGTAAGGAAAGTTACTATTGGGCTCTGATTGAGATACCCAGTAGAATTAGCACCTGTGTCTCTTCTCAGCATCTATAGTGCATTGGATGTAAGAGAAGCTACTGTTCTTCTCAGTTTCCTAAGAAGAGTTGAACTAGATGCGGTCCATGTGAGTAGGAAGCACAGTTCATTTTTTCTGAGCAAGCTCACTCTTTTGGCTCTATAGGAAACACAGTAGAGTAGAAGAGTGTTCCTTTCTCAAAAGCAGAGTGTGTATCTTGTAAGGCAATTCAGTGTTGAATTCCCCTTCACAAATGGAGTTGAATCACATGCTGTCTATTGTCCTATGAGCAACAGTTCTTTGCGGATAAGGAAAGTCACTACTGGGCTCACTTTGAGATACACAGTGGAAATAGCACTTGCGTCTTTTCCCAGAAAGTATAGTGCATTGGATGTAAGAGAAGCTACTGTTCTTCTCAGTTTCCTAAGCAGAGTTGAATTAGATATGGCCCATGTGTATAGGTAGCACAGTTCTTTTGTTCTGAGCAAGCTCACTGTTCTGACTCTATAGGAAATACTATGGTGATATTTTATTTGTACTCAAATGTGATTTTATTTGTATATAATAAATAAAGTTGCTTGGGGGTCACAGCTAATCGCAAGCCATAGCAGAAGCTGTGCGGTGGTGGTGCATCCCTTTAATCCCAGCACTTGGGGGCCAGAGCTAGACGGATCTCCGTGTGTTCAAGGATACAGCCAACAAGCAGACACATGCCTTTAATCTCAATTAAAGTTGGCAAGTGCCAACTATAGAAGACCTGGAAGTCTGTAAGGGAGGCTGTGTCAAGGAGGTCATGTGGTTAGGTTTTCAACCAATGAAAAAGCACTGTGTATGGCAATGGGAGCCCAAAAGTGACCTCCTTACCCGAAGAGAACTGTTGCACATAGGATAAGAGACTGCATGTGATTCAACTCCTTTTTTGAAGGGGAATTCAACATCTGGTCGCCTAACGAGAAACACACTTTGCTTTTGAGAAAAGAGCACTCTTCTACTCTACTGTGTTTCCTATTGAGGCAGAACAGTGAGCTTGCTCAGAACAAATGAACTGTGGGTGCTAAACATACAGACCATATCTAGTTCAACTCTGATTAGGAAACTGAGGACAGCACTAGCTTCTATTCTATCCAATGCACTGTACTTGCAATTAACAGACACGAGTGCCATTTCTTCTGAGTATCTCAATGGGAGCCCAATAGTGACTTTCCTTACACGAAAAGAACTGTTGCTCTTAGGATAAGAGATTGCATGTGATTCGACTCCGTTCATGAAACTGAATTCAACACTGGGTTTCCTAACAAGAAACCCACTCTGCTTTTGAGAAAAGAGCACTCTTGTACTCTACTGTGTTTCCTATAGAGCCAAAATAGTGAGCTTACTAAGAACAATAGAACTGTGCTTCCTACACACATGGGCCATATCTAGTTCAACTCTGCTATGGAAACTGAGCACAACAGTAGCTTCTCTTCTGTCCAATGCAATATAGTTGCTGGGAACAGGTGCGAGTGCCATTTCCGCTGTGTATCTCAATGGGGCCCAATAGTGACTTTCCTTACCCGAAAGGAACTGTTGCCCATAGGTTACATGACTGCATTTGATTCAACTCCTTTTTTGAAGGGGAATTCAACACTGGGTTGCCTAATGAGAAACACACTCTGCTTTTGAGAAAAGAGCACTCTTCTATTCTACTGTGTTTCCTCTAGAGCCAGAACAGTGAGCTTACTCAGAACAAAAGAACTAGGCTCTGCATAAGAAACTGAGCACAACAGTAGCTTCTCTTCCATCCATTGCACTGTACTTGCTGGGAACAGACGCGAGTGCCATTTCCTCTGGGTATTTCAAAGGGAGCCCAATAGTGACTTTCCTTACCCGAAAAGAACTGTTACTCAGAGGATAAGAGATTGCATGTGATTCAACCCTGTTTATGAAGGGGAATTCAATACTAGGTTGCCTAATGAGGAACACACTCTGCTTTTGAGAAAGGAGCATTGTTCTACTCTACTGTGTTTCCTATAAAGCCAAAACAGTGAGCTTGCTCAGAACAAAAGAATTGTGCTTCCTAAACACACGGGCCATATCTAGTTCAACTCTGCTTAGGAAACTGAGGACAGCAGTAGTTTCTCTTCCATCCAATGCACTGTACTTTCTGGGAACAGACACTAGTGACATTTCTACTGTGTCTCAAAGGGAGCGCAATAGTGACTTTCCTAACCCAAAAAGAACTGTTGCTAGTAGGATAGGAGACTGCATAAGATTCCATTAGTTTTATGAAGAGGAATTCAACACTGGGTTGGCTAACGAGAAACATACTCTGCTCTTAAGAAAAGAGCACTCTTCTATTCTACTGTGTCCCATTGAGGCAGAACATGAGCTTACTAAGAACAAAAGAATTGGGCTTCGTAAACATGGGCCATATCAAGTTCAACTCTGCATAGGAAACTTAGCAAAACTGTAGTTTCTATTCCATACAATATGCTGTACTTGCTGGGAACAGACGCGAGTGCCAATTATACTGTGTATCTCAAAGGGAGCCCAATAGTGACTTTCCTTACCCGAAAAGAACTGTTGCTCATAGGATAAGATACTGCATGTGATTCAACTCTTTTTTGAAGGGGAATTCAACACTGGGTTGAATAATGAGAAACACACTCTGCTTTTGAGAAAAGAGCACTCTTCTACTCTACTGTGTTTCCTATAGTGTCAGAACAGTGAGCTTAATCAGAACAAATGAACTGTGCTTCCTACATACACAGGCCATATGTAGTTCAAATCTGCTTAGAAACTGAGCACAAATAACTCTCTTCCATCCAATGCACTTTATGTGCTCTGAACAGACGCAAGTGCCATTTCCACTGTCTATCCATCCCAATGGGAGCCCAATGGTGTCTTTCCTTATTCAAAAAAAATTTGATGATAGGACCAGAGACTGCATGTGATTCAACTCTATTTATAAAGGGGAATTGAACCCTAGATTGCCTTATGAGAAACACACTCTGATTTTGAGAAAGGAGCAATCTTCTACTCCACTGTGTTTCCTCAACAGACAGAACAGTGAACTTACTCAGAACAAAAGAACTGTGCTTACTACACACACACATGGGCCATATCTAGTTCAACTCTGCTTAGGAAACTGAGCACAACACTAGCTTTTCTTCCATCCAATGCAATGTACTTGCTGGGAACAGATGCAAGTGCCTTTTCCACTGTGTATGTCAATTGGAGCCCAATAGTGACTTTCCTTAACCGAAAAGAACTGTGGCTCCTATGATAAGAGACTGCATGTGATACAACTCTGTAGCTAGAGTTTTCCTGCCTGACCCACAGTCAGGACAAATCTCTCTCACCTGCCAGTCCCACAGCCACTCAGACCCAACCAAGTAAACACAGAGACTTATATTGGTTACAAACTGTATGGCCGTGGCAGGCTTCTTGCTAACTGTTCCTACAGCTCAAATTAACCCATCTCTATAAATCTATACCTTGCCACGTGGCTAGTGACTTACCGGCATCTTCACATGCTGTTTGTCATTGTGGCGGCTGGCAGTGTCTCTGACTCAGCCTTCCACTTCCCAGCTTTATTCTCCTCTTTGTCCCGCCTATACTTCCTCCTGCATAGCCAATGGCCCATCAGTGTTTTATTTATTGACCAATCAGCAACACATTTGACATACAGAACATCCCACAGCACAACTCGGTTTATGAAGAGGAATTCAACACCAGGTGCTTAAGGAGAAACACATTCTACTTTTGAGGAAAGAGCACTCTTCTACTCTACTGTGTTTCCTAAACAGCCAGAACACTGAGCTTACTTAGAACAAAAGAACTGTCCTTCCTACACACACAGGCCATATCTAGTTCAACTCTACTTAGGATACTGAGCACAATAGTAGCTTCTCCTCCATCCAATGCACTGTACTAGCTGGAAACAGACACGAGTGCCATTTCCACTGTGTATGGCAATGGGAGCCCAAAAGTGACTTCCTTACCCGAAAACAACTGTTGCTCATAGGATAAGAGACTGCATGTGATTCAACTCCTTTTTTGAAGGAAAATTCAACACTGGGTTGCCTAACGAGAAAAACATTCTGCTTTTGACAAAAGAATACTCTTCTACTCTAGTGTTTTTCCTCTACAGCCAGAACAGTGAGACTACTCAGAACAATAGAACTGTGCTTCCTACACACACGGTCCATACATAGTTCAACTCTGCTTACGAAACTGAGCACAATAGTAGCTTCTCTTCTGTTTAATGCACTGTACTTCCTAGGAACAGACATGAGTGCCATTTCCCCTGTGTATCTCAAAAAGAGCCCAATAGTGATTTTCCTTACCCAAAGGGAACTGTTGCTCATAGGATAAGAGACTGCATGTGTTTCAACTTTTTTTTTTTTGAAGGGGAATTCAACATTGGGTTGTCTAACAAGAAACACATGTTGCTTGTGAGAAAAGAGCACTCTTCTACTCTACTGTGTTTCCTATTGAGGCAGAACAGTGAGTTTTCCCAGAACAGAACTTTGCTTCATAAACACATGGGACATATCTAGTTCAACTCTGCTTAGGATACTGAGCACAACAGTAGCATCTATTCCATCCAATGCACTCTACCTTCTGGAAACAGACGCGAGTGCCATTTCAACTCTGTATCTCAATGGGATTCTAATAGTGACTTTACTTATGCGAAAAGGACTGTTGCTGGTAGGATAAGAGATTCCATGTGATTCAACTCCGTTTATGAAGGGTAATTCAAAACTGGGTTTTTTCAGGAGAAACACACTCTGCTTTTGAGAAAAGAGGACTCTTCTACTCTACTGTGTTTCCTATAGAGCCAGAACAGTGAGCTTGCTCAGAACAAATGAACTGTGGGTGCTAAACATACAGACCATATCTAGTTCAACTCTGATTAGGAAACTGAGGACAGCACTAGCTTCTCTTCTATCCAATGCACTGTATTTGCGATTAACAGACACGAGTGCCATTTTCTGAGTATCTCAATGGGAGCCCAATAGTGACTTTCCTTACACGAAAAGAACTGTTGCTCTTAGGATAAGAGACTGCATGTGTTTCAACTCCCTTTAAGAAGGGGAATTCACCACTGAGTTGCTTAATGAAAAACAAACTCTGCTTTTCAGAAAAGAGCAATCTTATACTCTTCTGTGTTTTCTATTCAGTCAGAACAGAAAGCTTACTCAGAACAATAGTACTGTGCTTCCTACACACACACAGGCCATATCTAGTTCAACTCTTCTCAGGAAACAGCAGAAAAAAAGCTTCTCTTCCATCCAGTTCACTGTACTTGCTTGGAACAGACTCGAGTACCATTTCCACTGTGTGTCTCCATGGGAGCACAATAGTGACTTTCCTTACCCGAAAAGTAGTGTTGCTCATATGATAGGAGACTGCATGTGATTCAACTCTGTTTATGAAGGGGAATTCAACACTGGGTTGCCTAATGAGAAACACACTCTGCTCTTTAGTAAAGAGCACTCTTCTACTCTACTGTGTTCCCTATAGAGGCAGAAAGTGAGCTTACTCAGAACAAAAGAACTGTGCTTCCTATACAAAGGAGCATATCTTGTTCAACTTTGCTTAAGAAACTCAGAGGAACTGTAGCTTCTCTAACTTCCAATGCACTGTGCATGCTGGGAACAGATGCTGGTACTATTTGTACTGTGAATCTCAATGGGAGCCCAATAGTGAATTTCCGTACCCCCAAAAAAACTGTTGATGGTAGGAAAAGAGACAGCATGTGATTCAACTCCGTTTGTTAAAGGGAAAATAACATAGAGTTCTCTTACAAGAAACTCTAGCAGCTTTTGAGAAAAGAGCACTCTTCTACTTAACTGTGTTTCCTATAGAGCCAGAACACTGAGATTTCTCAGAACAAAAGAACTGTGCTTCCAACACACGGGCAATGTCTATTTCAACTCTGCTTAGGAAACTGAGCACAACAGTAGCTTCTCTTCCATTATACGCACTGTATTTGCTGTGAACAACAGGAGTGCCACTTTGACTGTGTATCTCAAAAGGAGCACAATAGTGACTCTCCTTACTCATAAAGAACTGTTGCTCTTAGGATAAGAGACTGCATGTAATTCAACTCTGTTCATGAAGCTGAATTCAACACTGGGTTGCCTAACAAGAAACCCACTCTGCTTTTGAGAAAAGAGCACTCTTCTACTCTATTGTGTTTCCTATAGAGCCAAAATAGTGAGCTTACTAAGAACAATAGAACTGTGCTTCCTACACACATGGGCCATATCTAGTTCAACTCTGCTATGGAAACTGAGCACAACAGTAGCTTCTCTTCCGTCCAGAGCAATGTAGTTGCTGGGAACAGGTGCGAGTGCCATTTTCACTAGGTAACTCAATGGGGCCCAATAGTGACTTTCCTTACCCGAAAGGAACTGTTGCTCATAGGTTACATGACTGCATTTGATTCAACTCCTTTTTTGAAGGGGAATTCAACACTGGGTTGCCTAACGAGAAACACACTCTGCTTTTGAGAAAAGAGCACTCTTCTATTCTACTTTGTTTCTCTAGAGCCAGAACAGTGAGCTTACTCAGAACAAAAGAACTGGGCTTCAAACACACAAGAGCCATATCTAGTTCTGCTCTGCATAAGAAACTGAGCACAACAGTAGCTTCTCTTCCATCCATTGCACTGTACTTGCTGGGAATAGATGCGAGTGCCATTTCCTCTGGATATTTCAAAGGGAATCCAATAGTGACTTTCCTTACCCGAAAAGAACTGTTGCTCGTAGGAAAAGAGATTGCATGTGATTGATTCCAATCCGTTTATGAAGGGGAATTCAACACTGCATTGCCTAACAAGAAACATACTCTGCATTTGAGAAAACAGTACTCTTCTACTCCAATGTGTTTCTGATGTTTCCAGAGCAATGAACTTCCTCAGTAGAAAAGAACGGTGCATCCTAAACACATGGCCATATTAATTCAACTCTTCTTAGGAAATGTAGCACAACTGTAGCTTCTCTCCATCCAATGTGCTGTACTTGCTGGCAAAGGACACGAGTGCCATTTCTCATGTGTATCTCATTGGGAGCCCGATAGTGACTTTCTTCACGTGAGAAGAACTGGTGCTCATAACATAAGAGACTGCATGTGATTCAACCCTGTTTATGAAGGGGAATTCAATACTAGGTTGCCTAATGAGGAACACACTCTGCTTTTGAGAAAGGAGCACTGTTCTACTCTACTGTGTTTCCTATATGTCCAGAAGAGTGAGTTTACTCAGAACAAAAGAATTGTGCTTCCTAAACACACGGGCCATATCTAGTTCAACTCTGCTTAGGAAACTGAGGACAGCAGTAGTTTCTCTTCCATCCAATGCACTGTACTTTCTGGGAACAGACACTAGTGACATTTCTACTGTGTCTCAAAGGGAGCACAATAGTAACTTTCCTACCCCAAAAAGAACTGTTGCTAGTAGGATAGGAGGCTGCATGAGATTCCATTAGTTTTATGAAGAGGAATTCAACACTGGGTTGGCTAACAAGAAATATACTCTGCTCTTAAGAAAAGATCACTCTTCTACTCTACTGTGTCCAAATTGAGGCAGAACATGAGCTTACTAAGAACAAAAGAACTGGGCTTCGTACACATGGGCCATAATAAGTACACCTCTGCTTAGGAAACTGACAAGAACAGTAGCTTCTCTTCTGTCCAATACACTGCACTGGCTGGGAACAGACGCGAGTGCTATTTGAACTGTGTATGTAAATGGGAACACAGTAGTGACTTTCCTTACCGGAAAAGAACTGCTGATCATAGGACCAGAACCTGCATGTGGTACAACTCCGTTTATGAAGGCGAATTCAACACTACCTCTCCTTACGAGAAACATACTCTGCTTTTGAGAAAAGAGCACTCTTCTTGTCTACTGTGATTCCTATAGAGCCAGAACAGTGAGCTTGCTCAAAACAGAAGAACTGTGCCTCCTACACACATGGGCCAAATCTAGTTCAACAAGAACAGTAGCTTTTATTCCGTCCAATACACTGCACTTGGTGGGAACTGACACGAGTGCTATTTGCCCTGTGTATGGCATTGGGAGCACAATAGTGACTTTCCTTACCAGAAAAGAACTGCTGCCTGAGGACCAGAATATGAATGTGATACAACTCCGTTTATGAAGGGGAAACACTCTCTGCTTTTGAGAAAGGAGCACTCTTCTACTCTACTGTGTTAGCTGTAGATCCAGAACAGTGAGCTTGCTCAGAAAAAATGAACTGTACTTGCTACACACACGGGCCATATCTAGTTCAACTCTGATTAGGAAACTGACTAGAATAGTAGGGTCTCTTCCTTCCAATACACTGCACTTGCTTGGAACAGACACGAGTGCTATTTGAACTGTGTTTGGCAATGGAGCTCAATAGTGACTTTCCTTACCAGAAAGCAACTGCTGCACGTAAAACAGAAACTGCATGGGATTCAACTCTGTTTATGAAGAGGAATTCAACACTAGCTCACCTTATGAGAAACAAACTCTGCTTTTGAGAAAGGAGCACACTTCTACTCTACTGGGTTTCAAATAGAGACAGAACACTGAGCTTTCTTAGAACAAAAGAACTGTACTTCCTATACACACGGGCCATATCTTGTTCAATTCTGCTTAGAAAACTGTCAAGAACAGTAGCTTCTCTTCTGTCTAATGTACTGCAATTGCTGGGAACAGACACAAGTGCTATTTGCAGTGTTTATCTCAATAGGACTCAATAGTGACTTTCCTTACCAAAAAGGAACTGTTGCTCGTAGGAACAGAAACTGCATGGGACTCAACTCTGTTTATCAATGGGAATTCAGCACCAGCTAGCTTTATGAGAAACACACTCTGCTTTTGAGAAAGGAGCACTCTTCTACTCTATTGTGTTTCCTATTGGGCCACAATAGTGTGCTTTCTCAGAACAAAAGACCTGTGCTTTCTACACACATGGGGCATATCTAGTTCAACTCTGCTTAGGAAACTGACAAGAACAGTAGCTTCTCTTCCATCCAACACATTGCTCTTGCTGTGAACAGACACGAGTGCTTTTTGTACTGTGTATGGCAATGGGAGCGCAACAGTGACTTTCCTTACCAGAAAAGAACTGTTGCTCTTTTTTTTTTTTTTGGTTTTTTGAGACAGGGTTTCTCTGTGTAGCTTTGTGCCTTTTCCTGGAACTCACTTGGTAGCCCAGGCTGGCCTCGAACTCACAGAGATCTGCCTGGCTCTGCCTCCCGAGTGCTGGGATTAAAGGCGTGTGCCGCCACCGCCCGGCCAAGAACCGTTGCTCTTAAAATAGAAATTGCATGTGATTGAAATCAGTTTATGTAGGGGAATTCAACACTAGCTTGACTTATGAGAAATACACTCTGCTTTTGAGGAAGGAGCACTCATTTACTCTACTGTGTTTGCTATATGGCCAGAACAGTGAGCTTGCTCAGAACAAAAGAACTGGGCTTCCTCCACACACGGGCCATATCTAGTTCAAATCTGCTTAGGAAACTGACAAAAATAGTTGCTTCTCTTCCATGCAATACACTGCATTTGATGGAACAGACACGAGTGCTATTTGCACTGTGTATGGCAATGGGAGCACGATAGTGACTTTCCTTACCAGAAAAGAACTGTTGCTCGTAGGACCAGAAACTGAATGTGACTCAACTCCGTATATGAAGGGTTATTCAACACTAGCTTGCCTACGAGATACAAACTCTGCTTTTGATTTAGGAGAACTCTTCTACTCTACTGTGTTTCCTATAGAAACAGAACAGTGAGCTTGCTCAGAATAAATGAAGTGTACTTCCGACAAACACGGGCCATATCTACTTCAACTCTAATTAGGAAACTGACAAGAACAGTAGCTGCTTTTCCATCCAATACACTGCACATGCTGGGAACAGACGCGAGTGCTAATTGCACTGTGCATGTCAATGGGAGCACAATAGTTTCTTTCCTTACCAGAAAAGAACTGTTGCTCATAGGAAAAGAAACTGCATGTGATTCACCTCCCTTAATGAATGGGAATTCAGCACTAGCTCGCCTTACAAGATACACACTCTGCTTTTGAGAAAAGAGACTCTTCTATGCTACTATGTTTCCAATAGAGCCAGAACAGTGAGCTTGCTCAGAACAAAATACTTAGCTTCCTACACACATAGGCCATATCTAGTTCAACTCTGCTTAGGAAACTAACAAAAACAGTAGCTTCTCTTCTGTCCAATACACTGCACTTGCTGGGAACAGACACGAGTGCTATTTGCACTGTGTATGGCAATAGGAGCACAACAGTGACTTTCCTTACCAGAAAGAAACTGTTGCCCACAGCACTAGAAACTGCATGTGATTCAACTCCGTTTATGAAAGGGAATTCAACACTAGCTCGCCTTCTGAGAAGCACACTCTGCTTTTGAGGAAGGAGCACTCAATTACTCTACTGTGTTTCCTATAGGGCCTGAAAAATGAGCTTGCTCAGAACCAAAGACCAGTACTTCCTACACACACGGGCCATATCTATATCAACTCTGCTTAGAAAAATGACAAAAACAGTAGCTTTTCTTCTGTCCAATACACTGCACTTGCTGGGAAGAGACACAAGTGCAATTTGCACTGTGTATGGCAATGGGAGCGCAATAGTGAATTTCCTTACCAGAAAAGATCTGTTGCTCTTAGGACCTGAAACTACATGTGATTCAACTCCGTTTATGAAGGGGAAACCAAGACTAGCTCACCTTAGTAGAAACACACTCTGCTTTTGAGAACGGAGCAGTCTTCTGCTCTACTGTGTTTCCTACACTACCAGAACAGTGAGCTTGCTCAGAATAAAAGAACTGTGCTTCTACAAACACGGGCCATATCTAGTTCATCTCTGCTTAGGAAACTGACAAGAACACTAGCTTCTCTTCCATCCAATACACTGTGCTTGTTGGGAACAGACGCGAGTGCTACTTGCACCCTGTATGGCAATGGGAGCGCAATAGTGACTTTCTTTACCAGATAACAACTCTTGCCCATAGGATCAGAAACTGCATGTAATTCAACTCAGTTTATGAATGAGAAACAAACAGTAGCTCGCCTTACAAGAAACACACTCTGCTTTTGAGAAAGGAGCACTCTTCTACTCTACTGTGTTTCCTTTACAGCCAGAACAGTGAGCTGGCTCAGACCAAAGAACTTTGCTTCCTACACACACGGGCCATATCAAGCTTAACTCTGCTTAGGAAACTGACAAGAACAGTAGCTTCTCTTCCATCCAATACACTGCACTTGCTGGGAACAGACGCGAGTGCTATTTGCTCTGAGCATGGCCACAGGAACACAATTGTGACTTTACTTACCAGAATACAACTCTTACACGTAGGACGAAAACTGCCTGTGATTTAACTCCGTTTATGAAAGGGAAACCAACAGTAGCTTGTCTTACAAGAAACAAACTCTGCTTTTGAGAAAGGAGCATGCTTCTACTCTACTGTGTTTCATATACAGCCAGAACAGTGAGCTTGCTCAGAACAAAAGAACTGTGATTCCTACTCACACGGGCCATATCTAGTTCAACTCTGCTTAGGAAACTGACAAGAACAGTAGCTTCTCTTCCATCCAATACACTGTACTTGTTGGGAACAAACGCGAGTGCTATTTGCAACGTGTATGGCAATGGGAGCACAATAGTAACTTTCCTTACCAGACAACAACTCTTGCTCATAGGATCAGAAACTGCATGTGATTCAACTCCGTTTATGAAGGGGAAACCAACACTAGCTTGCCTTACAAGATAAAAGTCTGCTTTTGAGAAAAGAACATTCTTCTTCTCTACTGTAATTTCTATGGAACCAGAACAGTGAGCTTGCTCAGAACAAAAGAACTGTACTTCCTACACACACGGCCATATCTAGTTCAACTCTGCTTAGGAAACTGACAAGAACAGTAGCTTCTTTTCCGTCCAATACACTGCACTTGCTGGGAAAATACGCGAGTGCTATTTGCATGGTGTATGGCAATGGGAGCACAATAGTGAATTTCCTCACCAGAAAACAACTCTTGCTCGTAGGACCAGAAACTATATGTGATTTCACTCTGTTTACAAAGGTGAAAACAACACCAGCTCGCTTTACATGAAACACACTCTGCTTTTGAGAAAGGAGCACTCATCTACTCTACTGTGTTTCCTATAGAGCCAGAACAGTGAACTTGCCTAGAAGAAAAGAACTGTGCTTCCTACACTCATGGGCCAATCTAGTTGAACTCTGCTTAGGAAACTGACAAGAACAGTAGCTTCTCTTCCGTCCAATACACTGCACTTGCTGGGATCAGATGCGAGTGCTATTTGCACTGTGTTTAGCAATGGGAGCGCAATAGCGACTTTCCTTATGAGAAAATACCTCTTGCTCTTAGCACCAGTAACTGAATGTGATTCAACTCTTTTTATGAAGGGTAAACAAACTCTAGTTCACCTTAAAAGAAACAAACTCTGCTTTTGAGATAGGAGCACTCTTTTACTCTTCTGTGTTTCCTGTAGAGCCAGAACAGTGAGCTTTCTCAGAAACAAAAGAACTGTGCTTCCTGCACACACGGGCCATATCTTGTTAAACTCTGCTTAGGAATCCTACAAGAACTGTAGCTTCTCTTCCATCCAATACACTGCACTTACTGGGAAAAGACGCGAGAGCTATTTGCACTGTGTAAGGCAATGGGAGCGCAATAGTGACTTTCTTAACAAGAAAACAACTTTTTCTCATAGGACCAGAAACTGCATGTGATTCAACTCTGTTTATGAAGGGGAAACCAACACTAGCTCACTTGAAAGAAACACACTCTGCTTTTGAAATAGGAGCACTCTTCTATTCTACTTTGTTTCCTATAGAGCCAGAATAGTGAGCTTGCTCAGAACTAAAGAACTGAGCTTCCTACACACACGGGTCATATATAGTTCAACTCTGCTTAGGAAACTGACAAGAAGAGTAGCTTCTCTTCCTTCAAATACACTGCAATTGTTAAGAACAGATGCAAGTCCTATTTGCACTGTGTATGGCAATGAGAGAACAACAGTAACTTTTCCTACCAGAAAACAACTCTTGATCAGAGGACCTGAAACTGCCTGTAATTTAACTCCGTTTATGAAGGGGAAACCAACACTAGCTCGTCTTACAAGAAACACACTCTGCTTTTGAGAAAGAAGCACTCTTCTACTCTACTGTGTTTCCTATGCAGCCAGAACAGTGAAGTTTCTCAGAACAAAAGGACTGGGCTTAATACACACACGGGCCATATCTAGTTCAACTCTGCTTAGGAAACTGAAAAGAACAGAAGCTTTTCTTCCGACCAACACACTGTAATTGCTGGGAACAGACACAAGTGTTATTTACACTGTGTATGGCAATGGGAGTGCAATAGTGACTTTCCTTACCAGAAAACATCTCTTGCTCATAGGAGCAGAAACTGCATGTGATTCAACTCTGTTTATGAAGGGGAAACCAACACTATCTCACCTTACGAGAAACACACTCTGCTTTTGAGAAAGGAGCAGTCTTCTACTCTACTGTGTTTCCTTTACAGCCAGAACAGTGAGCTAGCTCAGAACAAAGAACTTTGCTTCCTAAACACACGGAACATATCAAGTTCAACTCTGCTTAGCAAACTGACAAGAACAGTAGCTTTTCTTCTATCCAATACATTGCACTTGCTGGGAACAGATGCGAGTGCTATTTGCACTGAGTGTGGCCAAAGGAACGCAACTGTTCCTTTTCTTACCAGAATACAACTTTTGCTCATAGGACCAAAACTGCCTATAATTAACTCTGTTTATGAAGGGGAAACCAACAGTAGCTTGTCTTAGAAGAAACAAGCTCTGCTTTTGAGAAAGGAGCACTCTTCTACTCTACTGTGTTTCCTATACAGCCAGAACAGAGAGCTTACTCAGAAAAAAAGAACTGTGCTTACTGCACACACGGGCCATATCTAGTTCAACTCTGCTTAGGAAACTGACAAGAACAGTAGCTTCTCTTCCGTCCAATACACTGCAATTGCTGGGAACAGACGCGAGTGATATTTGCACTGTGCAAGGCAATGGGAACACAATAGTGACTTTCCTTACCAGAAAACACCTCTTGCTTGTAGGATCATAAACTGCAAGTGATTCAACTCCAACTATGAAAGTGGAAACCAACACTAGCTCATCTTAGAATAAACACACTCTGCTTTTGAGAAAGGAGCAGTCTTCTGCTCTACTGTGTTTCCTACACGATCAGAACCGTGAGGTTGCTCAGAACAAAAGAACTGTGCTTTCTACACACACGTGCCTTATCTAGTTCAACTCTGCTTAGCAAACTGACAAGAACAGTACCTTCTCTTCTGTCCAATACACTGCACTTCTTGGGAACAGACACGAGTGCTATTTGCACTGTGTATTGCAATGAAAGCACAAGAGTGACTTTATTTACCAGAAAACAACTCTTGCGCGTAGGATCAGAAACTGCAAGTGATTCAAAACCATTTATGAAGGGGAAACCAACACTAGCTCGCCTTACAAGAAACACACTCTGCTTTTGAGAAAAGAGCACTCTTCTACTCTACTGTGTTTCCTATACAGCCAGAACAGTGACCTTGCTCCGAATAAAGGAACTGTTTTTCCTACACACACGGGACATATCAAGTTTAACTCTGCTTAGCAAACTGACAAGAACAGTAGCTTCTCTTATGTCCAATACATTGCACTTGCTGGGAACAGATGCGAGTGCTATTTGCAGTGTGTATGGCAATTGGAGCGCAATAGTGACTTTCCTTACCACAAAACAGCTCTTGCTCGTAAGACCGGAAACTGCATGTGATTCAACTCTGTTTATGATGCTGAAACCAACACTAGCTTGCCTTACAAGAAACACACTCTGCTTTTGAGAAAGGAGCACTCTTCTTCTCTACTGTGTTTCCTGTAGAGCCAGAACAATGAGCTTGCTCAGAAAAAAAGAACTGTGCTTCCTACACACACAGGCCATATCTAGTTCAACTCTGCTTAAGAAACTGCCAAGAACAGTAGCTTCTCTTCCATCCAAAACACTGCACTTGCTCAGAACAGACACGAGTGCTGTTTGCACAGGATATGGCAATGGGAGCACAATAGTGACTCTCCTTACCAGAAAACAACTCTTGCTGGTAGGATCAGAAATGGCATTTGATTAAACTCCGTTTATGAAGGGGAAACCAACACTAGCTCGCCTTACAAGAACCATACTCTGCTTTTTTTTTTTTTTTTTTTTGGTTTTTCGAGACAGGGTTTCTCTGTGTAGCTTTGTGCCTTTCCTGGGACTCACTTGGTAGCCCAGGCTGGCCTCGAACTCACAGAGATCCGCCTGGCTCTGCCTCCCGAGTGCTGGGATTAAAGGCGTGCGCCACCACCGCCCGGCCATACTCTGCTTTTGAGAAAGGAGCACTATTCTACTCTACTGTGGTTCCTATACAGCCAGAACAGTGACCTTGCTCAGAACAAATGAACTGTGCTTCCTACACACGGGCCATATCGAGTCCAACTCTGCTTAGGAAACTGACAAGAACACTAGCTTCTCTCCCGTCCAATACACTGTACTTGCTGGGAAGAGACGCAAGTGCTCTTTGCACTGTGTGTCAATGGGAGAGCAAAAGTGACTTTCCTTACCAGAAAACAACTCTTGCTCGTAGGACCACAAACTACATGTGATTCAAATCTGTTTATGAAAGGGAAACCAACACTAGCTCGCCTTACAAGAAACACACTCTGCTTTTGAGAAAGGAGCACTCTTCCAGTCTACTGTGTTTGGTGTACAGCCAGAACAGTGAGCTTGCTCATAAAAAAAGAACTGGGCTTCCTACACACACAGGCCATATCTAGTTGAACTCTGCTCAGGAAACTGACAAGAACAGTAGCTTCTCTTCCGTTCTATATGCTGCGTTTGCTGGTAACAGACGCCAGTGCTATTTGCACTGTGTATGGCAATGGGAGCACAACAGTGACTTTCCTTACTAGAAAACAACTCTTGCTCATTCGACCAGATACTTCTTGTGATTTAACTCAGGATATGAAGGGGAAACCAACACTACCTTGCCTTACAAAAAACACACTCTGCTTTTGAGAAAGGAGCACTCTTCTACTCTACTCTGGTTCCTATTCAGCCAGAACAGTGAGCTTGCTCAGAACAAAAGAACTGTGTTTCCTACACACACGGGCCATATCGAGTTCAACACTGCTTAGGAAACTGACAAGAACAGTTGCTTCTCTTTCGTCCAATACACTGTACTTGCTGGGAAGAGACGCAAGTGCTCTTTGCACTGTGTGTGTCAATGGGAGCGCAAAAGTGACTTTCCTTACCAGAAAACATCTCTTGCTCGTAGGACCACAAACTGCATGTGATTCATATCCGTTTATGAAGGGGAAACCAACACTAGCTCGCCTTACAAGAAACACACTCTGCTTTTGAGAAAGGAGCACTCTTCTACTCTACTGTGTCCTATACAGCCAGAACAGTGAGGTTGCTCATAAAAAAAAGAACTGGGCTTCCTACACACACGGGCCATATCTAGTTCAACTTGGCTTAGGAAACTGACAGGAACAGTAGCTTCTCTTTCATCCGAAACACTGCACTTGCTAGGAACAGACGCGAGTGTTATTTGCCGTGTGTATGGCAATGGGAGCGCAACAGTGACTTTCCTTACCTGAAAACAACTCTTGCTCGTATGACCAGAAACTTCTTGTGATTTAACTCAAGTTATGAAGGGGAAACCAACACTGCCTCGCCTTACAAGAAACACACTCGGCTTTTGAGAAAGGAGCACTCTTCCACTCTACTGTGTTTCGTATACAGCCAGAACAGTGACCTTGTTCAGAACAAAAGAACTGTACTTCCTACACACATGGGCCATATCTAGTTCACGTCTGCTTAGGAAACTGACAGGAAGAGTAGCTTCTCTTCCATCCAAAACACTATATTTGCTGGGAACAGAAGCGAGTGCTATTTGTACTGTGTATGGCAATGGTAGCGCAATAGTGACTTTCCTTACCAGAAAACAACTCTTGGTCTTAGGACCAGAAATTGCATGTGATTCAACTCCATTTATGAAGCAGAAGCCAACACTAGCTCGCCTTACAAGAAACACATTCTGCTTTTGAGAAAGGAGCACTCTTTCTTGGGTCTCTGAGGGAGTTGAAGATTAGTTAGTTGTAGTTTAAGGTTAGTTAGTTATAGCTGAAGATTAATTAGGATAGAAAGTGAATTAGATACATTTTGGACTTACCAAAATAGGATAGATAATGAAATTATTTTCTCTGAATTTGTCAAGTACAAATGGACTAGACATTGTTTAGACATTTATTACTTGTATATATTGTATATAGTTCTTGTACTTTTGTATATAGTTTTTCTTTTGTTAGTTATAACCTTTTTCTTTTTTCCTTTTTATTAAAATAGACAAGGGGAAATATGGTGGTATTTTACTTGTACTGAAATATGATTTTAATTGTATGTTAATAAATAAATTTGCCCAGGGATCAGAGCTATTAGAGCCATATCAAGTGTGTGGCGGTAGTGGCACATGCCTTTAATCCCAGCACTTGGTAGACAGAGCTAGGTAGATCTCTTTGTGTAAAAGAATACAACCAGCATTGGAGACACATGCCTTTAATCTCAATCCCAACCATAGAAGACCTGGAAGTCTTTACAGACAGGCAGGGACGAGGCATGGCTTTACAACCAATGAGAAGGCAGAACAGCTAGATTGTATAAAGACATACACACAGGAAGTAGGTCCCTTTTTTGGAGAGCTCTCTTGGCTGAAGAGGATCGCTGAAGCAGGAAGGGTGAGGCTCTTAGCTCCGACCTCTTGGCTTTCTTCTCTGAATCGGTTCTGTGTTTCTTATTTAATAAGACGGTTGGTTACATCTACACCTGTCCTCCCTCCTCCCACTCCCCAAGCCTTCCCTCACAACCCACTCTCCCATTCCCACCTCCTCCAAAGCAAAGTCTCCCCTGGGGAGTCAGTAGAACCTGGTATGTTCAGATGAGGCAGGTCCAAGCTCCTCTTCCCTGCTTAATGTCTTTACAATACAATGTGGAGAAGTTATCCAGCCATGGCTGTTGTGGTTCTAAATGTCTTCTCTAGAGCTGGTTCATAAATTTCCTTAGATATGAGGAAATTTCTGCTATTGTTTCACAGAACTTGATTTTTATGCTCTGATTATCTCCACTCTATCTTCAATGCCAGATATTTATATTTAGTCTCTGAGGTGTTTTTGAACAAGAATGTCCCCCACAGGTTTAGATAATTGAACACTTGATCCCAGATGGCGGTACTAATTGGGGAGGATGTGGAATATCAGGGAGATGGAGCCTTAATAGATGACATCTGTCCCTGGAGACAGGCCTTGAATGGTCATAGTCTCTGCCCTTGTGTTTGCTCTCTGCTTCCTGAGTGTGGTTGAGATGGAACCTCTAAGCTTCCTTTTCCTGCCCCCATGTGGGCCATTTGTGCTAAGTCTCCCCACCATGATAGACTCCCATGCCTTTGGATCTAGAAGCCCAAATACACTCTTCATTCTGTAAGATGCTTCTGGTCATGGTGTTTTATCACAGAAACAGAAAATTAACAAGTGCAATATCTGAATAGCAGCATCCCAGAGATCTTGAATGATGTGTCCATTACATTTAATTTATTAATGCCTTAATATAATAATATGCCCACCTTGATTCCCAGCCCTGATGTTCTTCTGCTTGATTCTCTCTATTGCCGATGCAATTTAAAGTTTCTATACTTATTGTATAGAGATATCCATGTTATTGTTTTCCTTTTATCATTAAGAGACTCATTTGAAGCAGGAAACAGAGACACAGCAACATCGAAACTAATACACACTCTTTTGATGAGAAAACTGACCTGACACCCGTCTGATACAAACCCAATCAAAACTGGGCTGGACTAGGTTCACTAGCCATGGACACGGACATGGAGGGCTCAGAGTCACCATCTTGTGTAGAGATCTTCTGAAGGAATTTCCCTAGGACTCCTACTGTGAGAGAAAGAAAGGGCAAAAGGGAGTTTATCACTGGAAAGAGATTTCATAGTCAGGCCAGTGATGACAGTCATCTTGATCAGGATGGGTCACCTTAGCTATGGTCCTCTTCCCCTCTGTTTACACTCAGACCTCACTGAACCTCTTTGTTCCTTCCCCCAATGTGGCTACAAGGAACAAATCCCCCTTTTTCTGCTTTTCGTTATCAACTGTGTTTTTAATGGACTCATTGAGGACAGGTGACTTGTTGGGGCCAACTCCGATGGCCTGAACACAAAGCGAGAACATGATTCAGAAAATGTTTTTAAATTTTATATTTTAATTGCATGTTTTTAAACATCTCTCTGAGAATTTGTTAAAAATAATAAAAGAATAAAATTTCCATGAGAAAATCATACTAGTCACACAAAATTTGAAAATCCAGAATGTCAGCAGCTTTTAAGACACCGGGCAGTTTGGGGAGTCCACTCATCTTTGCCCAACATTATGTTCCATTTGTCGTACAAAAGACGCATCACTGCGAATCTGGAAATGTGCTTAAAGCAATTATTGTAATTCAAAACACTGAATTTTTTCAACATTAGAAACACAAGGAATACTCCAGCTGTGCTTCGTGGGGTATTCTGTACACACGCTGCTCTTCTTTTGTTCTGTTCATGGCCTCCACTCCTGGGGCAGTAGGCTAGCTTACTCACTGTTTTCTGTCCTTGTCCTTTTGCATTTAAGTCAGACATTTGAGCATCATGGACACCTCTGCCACAGACTTCTCAACACCTGTTTCTTAGGTTTCACCCTTGTCCCAATAGGGGCTTCTGGGGTGATAGCCTGTCAGTAACAGCTTATAGGCATGTGACAGGAAACTAGAGACCAGGGTGAGCTACATCAAGGCTAACATATGAAAGAAGTCAGTTGGCCAAGAAAGCCCGTTTCTGCTGGGTTTCATGTAGAAAGGGAGGGTGCCAGATATGACCATGTAAATGGCCTAACATGGGCTCTGCCTAGTAATTTACCTCGAGCTGAAATATCCCCTCCAGAAGGAGAGGGGAGGCTCCTGAGATGTCACACATCTGGGAAATATGAAATCTAGAAGATTCATGAGGTCCTTCCCCTAGGTTAGAGAAAAAGTCAGCTATGGCTGGACTTTGAGCATCTGAGCTTCTGGGAGCCACATCCCAACCTGTTGCCCTGCCTTCTGCTCTCCTACAGCAGGGAAGGCCTCCGGTCTCTGAGCCAGGTATTTGGCGCTGGATATGAAAAAGGAAATTTTCTAGCTTCTCAAGAGGGTGAACTGAGATTCCACAACATTCTGAACAGGAAGTCATTGCTAAAAGTCAGATAATGTTGTATGTGCATGCATGTAATTCTGTGTGTGTCGTTTGCATGCACACATGCATGTACATTTCAGCTGTCTGGTAACAGTACACTAGACATGTGCTGTTCACCTAATTTCCCCTGGGCTGCTTCCCCTTGCTTAGACTCTGAGGATATAATTTCTGGAGGATGCAGATGTCTTACAAAAGCCAATTGTCTGAATGACTGCAAAATGCTCAGAATAACATTTGCCACTAACTTTGATAATATGTTCCACTTCTTACTGATTTCTGTTACCTTTTAGGGTCCGTCCTCTTTTGCAAAGATATTCCATGGAAAGAAATTTTACTGTTGACCTATAAATATTAAGGAACACAGGCTTTGATAATAAAAATTCCACTTTATAGATGAATATTTGCATGTCAATATTAATATGAATTTCATAATACTCCATTTTAAGGACAAAACTCCTCAAATTACCATACTCAAATTTTTGAGTAAAATTACTCAAAAATAACATTTTTATTTTCAAGTAATCACAATGTATAAATTGTAGTGTCCTAATTATGAAACTAATTACTTTTGCCCAGGAATTATGAAATATATTTACAATGTAGCAGTGACCCCCAGTGGTCAGAAAAGGATGGGCAACTGTTCATAGTTTAAAAGGCAGATAGCCTCTTCCTTCCAAACTGAATTTTTACAAAGAGTTAAACCCACACTCATGTTGTTTGATCCAGACAGGAACTAGTATTTGTAACTCTGTAGTTTACAAAGAACTGTGAATGCATGTAGCCAAGTCATAATCACAAGAATATTAAATTACCTCTCAAAGGCATTTAACTGTGCACGAATCAGGATTTTCTTATAAATTTTAGTAGTGTCCTGAAATTCAGAAGTTCCTCTAAACATCCACCTATGATGGAGGGGAAAGTGAGAAATAGACAAGCCACCTGGCCCCATCATATTTTTTACTTAAAGGTCTGAAGGACTCATATTAGATATTTCACTCAAAAGTAAATGTCTGAAAGGAATCACCCTCGCATCCATGCCTGGAGCATGCTTCATTCCTGCTTCGTTTCCTTGTTCTTTTCTTTGAGAAAGGGTCTCACTGTGTAGCCCTGGCTGGCCTGGAACTTGATATGTAGGTCAGGCTGGCCTTGAACTCACAGAGATCCGCTTGCCTCTTCTTGAGGCATGCTGGAATCAAAGGTGTGCGCCACCTCACACCAGCTCTGACTTTGTTTCTTGAACTGATTCCTGCTCATCACAGTTATCCTCTCTTCTGGTCTAGCAGTGTGGCTGACAGCCTCAATGACTTCCGGTGTCAAGTTGAAGTTGAGACAACATGTTGACCTTACTGATGACCACAACTCAGAGTTAAACCTATCTCTTGGAATGTTTATATGCCATTGTTCTTGTGTGCAGGCCGTTTGTTAATAGTTTTCTTCCTGTGCCTGTTCTAAGTTTAAACACTTCTGCAGGGCAGCACCATGTACTGTGTATCTGAGCTCTTGATGCTTCTGTTAAAACCGTGATTCCCTCTTTCCCTGACAGTCTTCAAAACACAGAGGCAGGGAAGGTCAAATTGATTACTTACTAGGAGAACTACTGGAACATCAAGAACAGCTCCAGAGCAAGTGGACACCAGAGGGATGATGGACACTCTGAGTGAGGCTCAAGGGTGAGAGGGCTGATGGTTAAGGCAACCTAGAATATAAAACACCACTGATGTAGACTCCCTAGCATACTACAGACAGGCAGTGCAGTGGTCAGAGAACCTGGAGACGGGTTCATAGACATGTCCCCAGAGAAAGGATAAGTGATGTGGCATCATATTGCTACTGAAGAATTACACGGGTGTAGGAGAAATGGCAGAGGAGGAGGAAGGAGAAGAGGTATTTGTGGTAACAATGCCTGCAGCTTTCCAGTTTCTGACAGAAACCTAACTCTAGTCTCAGGCTGCTGGTGGCCATGCTATGCTGTCTCCTCCTGCTGCTCTAGGTCACTTAAGAACAGAAACAGTAAACACACTGACTTCCTTCTCATAGATTCCTTCTGCCATGCTCGTCCTCTCTGCGAATTTCCACACTGTTTTAGCAGTTGCACCCCACTTTTCTCCTCTGCTTGGCTTCTTCACGGTGGTCTGCCTCTTGTCGCTTCTAGATACCTAAGGTGTTTCTCCTCCCTGCATTTGTTTTCAAGGTTTCTTCCAGCGTCTTCAGGTTTTAGGATCTGAAGATGGCACTCAGTCTTGAGTGTGTTTATCTGGCCTGGTGTCCTTGAGCATCCTCAGCCTGCCTTGATGTTCACATGACCCATGTCTAGTCTAAGGGATCTTCTGCAGTCTATTCTAAGTCCTCGCTAACCTCAGCCTTTCTTAATACAGTGAGTCCTAAATCTATCAATGATGCATGAACATCTCAAGATTTCCCCCCAAAGCGCATGTGTGACAGTTTCCTCAGCATCTCCACAGAGACAGCCAATAGCATTCTCAAATGTCACATCTGGTCTTTCCCATGTCACGTAACGTCAACTCACTCCTTTGTGCTCCTCAGTACTGCTAGGTTTCAAACCTGGGACAAACGGCTGAGGTGCCTATACCTATATCAAAATAGACTTGACCACCAGGTTCTCCCTGTATCCCTCAGTCCCTATCTGTTAAAGGGTCTTCCTGGCTGGCATACCAGGCCCCCTACCCTGACCTTCTCCAGCCCTGGGGCTAGGCTGCCCTTCTCCTAGCTACCCTTCCTTAATCCAATCATTTTGGTTGAGTGCTATCTGTGTACCTTTGGGCCTCCTGGCTGCTGCATCTGGTTCCCCTCTTTCCTCTCTCCCTTCCCCTCCTCCATCTCCTCACATGACCCACCTCAGTCTGGTCATGTCCATTCTGGGCTCTCCCGGATGTTCTAGCCTCTGGCTATGCTCTCCCACATATCTACAATAAACCTTCTCCTCCATACATACCTAGGAGCAGTCATGTATCCTTTTCCTTTTTCCCATTCAAGTACATACTTCGTTCAACTTAGATGCTACTCTTTGCCTATCTCTCATTCAACAAACACTCATGCTGGGGTGTCCCTCCTACACGCATGCATTCAAGTCTATACTGAAACTACAGCAGTGAGCAACAACTTGACCAAAAAAGGCTTCACGGGGCTTACATACAAGAAGAAAGGCTCAGGCAATATGCAACATCAAAATTTATAGGTGGGGATCAAGAGTGCTGTTGGTGTCATTTGACATTTTTAGTGGCATGATGAAAGCTTCACCAGGAAGGTGGCAGCTGAACCTCTTCTTGGAGGGCATGAGAACCCAGGTGTGTGAATATGTAGAGGGGTTCTCCAGGCAGAGGATATGGTAAATGCAAACACTCTGAGTCACCTGGCCCAGAACGATGAGGCCTGTGTGACTGGAGCCCCATGGGAGCTTCAAGACAGGAGGGTGGGGAAACAGAAACAGAGGCAAGTCAGATCTGGCGGGGACTTGACAACCAGTGAAAGATTGGTTTTTACAAGATGAGACGGGAAGCCCCAGTTCTGGACAGAAGAGTCATGACTTGGCTCCTTTTTTTTTTTTTAAACCAGGGTTCCATTGCCTTTTCTCTGAGAAACCACCATTTGAAAGTGAAGGTGTGGTCAGTAAAGGAGGTTGGAAATGATATTGACTTCACAGATTCACAGCTACAGGGCTGTCCTATACGCCCTATGAACTAGCAAGCTTAACACTTGGGAAGACTCAGAAATGTTTGAGGAATGCCTTAATGGTCTAGAAACCACCGTCCAAACAATGTTACAGCAACCCTGAGAAAAGCAGGAGACTGTCCCAGAAATGGATCAATTTTAAGATGAGCTAAGATTCAGGTGTGGGAAAACCTGGAGTTAATTTCCGCTTCTGGTTTCAAATGGGTATCTCTATTTCATCCTATATGGATTTTAGAGTAATCTGTCGTTTACTCATTTTTATTAAGTATCTTGGGTTTTGTTGTTGTTGAATAAACTATAAAAATGTAAGAGCATACCAATGCAATAAAATAGTCTATTGATGTGGTTTTATAGGGGTTGTCTACTTGACAGGACATAGACTCACCTGTGAGGCAAGCCTCTGCCAGGCCTGTAAGGGATTGTCTAGGTTATGTTAATTGAGAGAGAAGACTCACCCTAGGTGTGGAGGACTATTCCTTGGACTAAGCTCCTGGACTGTGTGGAAAGAAAGCTCTCTGAGCATGAACACTTATCTGTCTTCGACTCTGACTGAGGCCGCATCATGATGAACTGCTTCAAGCTCTGGCCTCCCGATTTCTCCACTGTGATAAACTGCACCCTCCAACTTTGAGAGCAGACAACCCTTTCTTCTTCCATTGGTACACTGTATCACAGGAACAGCAAAAGTCACTGAGTGAAGAGTGCCCCAAACCTCCAGAATGTTCATTTGAAGTCTCTTCATGTACTGTGTGCATAGATATATACACATCTGAGACATTTGAGGCTCCACTGTCCAACCTACATGGGGAATTAAAGGCCATGCCCCTGTCCTGGGACACAGTCCATGCAGCCTTTGGTATTCTTTACCCACCTGATATTTAATGAGAGTAAAGAGATGGAATTGCTTTTAAAAGAATGTCTTGTCTCAGCCAATGAGATGGCTTAGCAAAGAGGCTTGTCAACCAAACCTGATGCCCTGAGTTTGATTCTTTGAGACCCAGATGGTGGAAGGAGAGAACCGACTCCCGCAAATTGTCCTCTGGCCTCCACAAGCATGAACAACACATGCACATACACATAGAAAATCAATTAATATATAATATTTAAAAAATAAAATGTGTTTCATTGCATTCAGCATGAGATTGCAAAGAAACCCTACCTTCTCATGACCACGATGTATAAATCACAAAAGGTTTTTCAAAGTCTTTCAGAGAATGGGAGTCTATCCAGAGGCAGCACTTTCTTGTTCCACCAGATCCCTGAAAGGCGCATGCGCAGGCTGCATCACCGGGCTTGTTTCTACAGGCTGGGACGCCACAGCATACCCTGCTTCATGTTCCCTCTGCTTCTCCTCTGGCCTGGCAGAGAATTCCCATGCCGGCCTTCTTCAGCGGACTCAGTAAATCTTTTAGCATCTCAGGAAAGTTCTCCCAGGAGTACAGGATGGCTGCATGTGATGTGCTACCTCCACGGCAGGGTTTGATCACAAAGCCGAATGCAGCTCTGGGCCTGGTTTGTATCTCAGTCATCAGAGGATACAGAAAACCACCATCCCACAGACCTTCGCCTGCCCTGAGAGCTGTGCCGCTTCTGACACCATCAGGATGCCAGATTCTACTGACTTTTCTTCATCCAGTGGCTTCATCCAGCCCAGCGCTTTGCACCAAAGGAAGGCAAAGAGTTACAATGATACACACCCCACCTGAGACTTAGCCACAGATTTGCCTGGAGATAAAGCCGGCTTCCCAGACACCGTCACTCATAATCTTCTTTTTTCTGTTTAGTGTGTCTTTCTTCAGGTCCCTATAGACCAATGTTAAAGGTTTTGATTAGCATGTGCTCCCCAAGACTCAGTTAGAAATGCTATAATAATATCCACCTCAGCTCTTTGGGGGCCACACTACCCCCAATCTTGACTTTTAAAGTACATGTAAGTCCCAAGGGCTTTTAGCAAGAAAGTGGATTTAGGTAGGGTTCTATAATACAATGGCTAATCTTGGTGTCAATTTGACACACCTGGGAAGAGGAAATAACAATGGAGGAATTACCTCCAGATTAGCCTATGGCCATGTCTACAGGGCACTTCTTAATTGCTAATTGGTGTAAGAAAGCCCAACCTGACAGGGCTATACCACACCCCTAGGCCTTGGGTCCTGGGATATATAAAGAAGCCAGCTGACCTAGAGCCTGAGGGTAAGCCTGTCAGCAGCTTTCCTCCACAGCTTCTGCTTCAGTTTTTGCCTCCAATTTCCTGTCCTGGCTTCCCTTGATGACGCACTGTAACCTGCAAGCAGCCAAATAAACTCTTTTCTTCCAAAATTGTGTTTGCTCAGTGTTTCGTCACAGCAACAGGAAACCAAATTAGGTCATAGGCTAATCTGGAAAAATGACCATGACATCTTAAACTTAAAAACTTTTAAAGGAGCATTGGATACAAGTCCTTGAAAAAACAAATGTATACATACACACATGTGTTCATGTGCTTCAATATAGGCACAAAGATAGAGCTCTCTGGAAACATATGATGTCACTGCATTGTTTTTTAATCTTGGTTTTTATGTCTGCACCTTCAGCTCTGCACACAGAGGTTTTTGGAAAAGTTGTAATGAGAGGAAGGGCGCACAAGCACATAATATCCTTTCATTATGAACCTAATTAATTTTAATCTTTATGAAAATCTAATAAAGAACTTCTCAGAAGACAGATGGAATAAATTTACATCAGATTTTTAATTTAATATCTAGTATTAATTCACTGAATTAATGTATATTTTACTCAGAATTTTATAACATTATCTAAATTATACAAGATTCAGTATGACAGGCATTTCCATCTGAACTGAACGTTCTTATAACACTGCTGAATGGTTTTTAAGCTACATTAAACAGAGACTCATTTTTTGAATGTAATAAACTTTTGTCACCACGAAGCTTGCCTCAGTGGGAGTTAGTAATGACGTAACAAACAGTATCAGGCTGTGTGTGTCCCATCCCCGCCCGTCTCGTGTGTGTGTGTGTGTGTGTGTGTGTGTGTGTGTGTGTGTGTGTGTGTCCCCACCGGCTATGATGTAAAGACTGTCTCAACTGTCTCAACTGGTTTTTAAGCACCTAGCCTGACCCATGACCACAGAATTACATTGACCTCTGCCTGGACCTAGGAGTCAGTACAAACTGTTCTTTGTAGGAAACTCAATGACCTCAAATACAGTAAATTAATTTTAAAGAAAATATGTACATGCTGGTGCTAAAATACTTTATACGTGTTCACCAAATAGAGGAGAAAGTAAGTCAAGACACATTCAGCCAAGCAGATCCTAGATTTATGTTTTCTAATATGCAAATATAATTCTAGATAGAATTTTGATACAACATTATTCTACACTTGGGGGACATCATGGAATTTGTCTAAAATGTTAAGACCGTTAGCTCTTGTACAGTCACAATAGTTCTGGTTGATGTGATAAATACATTACAAGTGCAAATTAAGGGGGTGCAGATTAATTCCAGCTTACACTGCAAGCAGTATGGTCTGTCCTGGCAGAGAAGTCAGAGAAGCTAACTGGTCACATGACACCTGCAGACTGGAAGCAGAGAGACAGGAATGCATGCATTCAGTTGCTTCTCTTTTAGGTCACCCCGGGACCCTAGCTCATGGGTAGGTGCTGCCTACATTTAGGATGGGTCTTTCCACTTTAATTAACCTAATTTAAAACATTTCTCACAGACAGCTCAGAGGTTTGTTTTCATGGTGACTCTGAATAGTATCAAAGAGAAGAAAGCGACCACCAGGTGGCAAATGGGTACTTGGCTGCAGTGATTATGAGCACTGGGAATGAGACCTTTCTCTATTGTCCTGTGAAAAAGTGGACCTGGGGGTAGGGGTGTAGATAAATGTTGGTCTCTTATCTGGGAAGTAAAAGGCTGGGAATTTAAGGATTATTAGTATAAATAGGGAACATGAAGAGAGAAGACAGATGTCAGATTGATCTCTGCGGTTTGAGCATTCATAGAGATGTCATTCAAAAGAGACCATGCATTCACAAGGTCACAGGGCAGGAGCCACATGCCCCGGCTGGCCCCGAGGATGATCAGTCCTACCAGGAAAGGGAGGCAAGGCTGATTTCTCCTGTCTCCTGGAGGTCCAGATTCAGCACACAGGAAGCCATCACGTCCTCACCTGAAGGCCTGCTGCTCAGAAAGAAACCAGAGAATATTGTCACCAGGGGACCCAACCAAAGAGAGGAAAAGGAAGACACCATTCCCAGTGACTTCTAGCTTCTATTAGTCATGGAAAGGAAAAAAAAATTAGCGAATGGTTGTAAAGAAGCTCCGTCTTTAAGGACAAATCTGCCACCCTGTGGCAGTGGAGAAAAATACACTTAAAAAAACCCCTGCTTGGCGTTTCAGCCTAACCTAGTGGAAGACCCACAGCATGAGATTTCAGGGTTATTATGCCATGTATGCTAAATATTACTTTGTATTTCTGTTGATTCATTTTGGAAACCTTAAGTCATCTTAGAAGGAGAGAACCAAATAGCCTGGTTCAAGAAAAGACGCTTGTCTTTGTCTTAAAGAATATTTATGTATATGTTTATGAATGTCAAGAATGTGTGATAATTTAGACTCAAAAAACAGAGAAAAATATATCCTTCTCAGTTGTTAACATGGTGTTTACACAGATAGCCAAGAAAATACTCTCACTTCTTTCATATTTGCTGTCCATCTTCGCAGAAAGCAGCCTTCTACCTAGAGAATTGCATCCCGCAGAGAATTCTCACCACAGTGGCATGTGTTGACTGTCTTATCAATAAACAGTG
>NW_026736675.1:0-62071 GCF_949786415.1 Peromyscus eremicus | reverse complement strand
AATCACATGCAGTTTCTTGTCCTACGAGCAGGAGTTGTTTTCTGGTAAGAAGAGTCACAATTGCGTTCCCATTGTCATACACGGCAAATAGCACTGGCCTCAATTCCCAGCATGTACAGTGTATTGGACTGAAGAGGATCTACTGTTCTTTTCAGTTTCCTAAGCAGAATTGAACTAGATATGGCCGTATTTTTATGAAGCACAGTTCTTTTGTTCTGAGCAAGCTCACTGTTCTGGCCCTATAGGAAACACAGTAGAGTAGAAGAGTGCTCTTTTCTCAAAAGCAGAGTGTGTTTCCTGTAACGCGAGCTAGCATTTGTTTCCCAGTCCTAAATGGAGTTGAATCACATGCAGTTTTTGGTCCTACGAGCAAGAGTTGTTTTCCGGTAAGGAAAGTCAATATTGTGCTCCCATTGCCATACACAGTGCAAATAGCACTCGCGTCTGTTCCAAGCAATTACAGTGTATTAGACTGAAGCGGAGCTACTGTTCTTGTCAGTTTCCTAAGCAGAGTTGAACTAGATATGGCCCATGTGTGTAGGAAGCACAGTTCTTTTGTTCTGAGCAAATTCACTGTTCTGGGCCAATAGGAAACACACTAGAGTAGAAGAGTGCTCTTTTCTCAAAAGCAGAGTGTGTTTCTTGTAAGGCGAGCTAGCGTTTGTTTCCCAGTCCTAAATGGATTTGAATCACATGCAGTTTTTGGTCCTACGAGCAAGAGTTGTTTTCTGGTAAGGAAAGTCACTATTGTGCTCCCATTTACATACACAGTGCAAATAGCACTCGCATCTGTTCCAAGCAAGTACAGTGTATTGGACAGAAGCGTAGCTACTGTTCATGTCAGTTTCCTAAGCAGAATTGAACTAGATATGGCCGTATTTGTATGAAGCACAGTTCTTTTGTTCTGAGCAAGCTCACTGTTCTGGCCCTATAGGAAACACAGTAGAGTAGAAGAGTGCTCTTTTCTCAAAAGCAGAGTGTGTTTCTTGTAAGGTGAGCTACCGTTTGTTTCCCAATCCTAAATGGAGATGAATCACATGCAGTTTCTCGTCCTACGAGCAAGAGTTGTTTTCTGGTAAGGAAAGTCACTATTGCGCTCCCTTTGCCATACACAGTGCAAATAGCACTCGCGTCTGTTCCCAGCAAGTGCAGTGTATTGGACTGAAGAAGAGCTACTGTTCTTGTCAGTTTCCTAAGCAGAGTTGAACTAGATATGGCCCATGTGTGTAGGAAACACAGTTCTTTTGTTCTGAGCAAGCTCTCTGTACGGACCTCATAAGAAACACAGTAGAGTAGATGACTGCTATTTTCTCAAAAGCAGAGTGTGTTTCTTGTAAGGCGAGCTAGCGTATGTTTCCCAATCCTAAATGGAGATGAATCACATGCAGTTGCTTGTCCTTCAAGTAAGAGATGTTTTCTAGTAAGAAGAGTCACTATTGCGCTCCCATTGTCATAAACAGGGCAAATAGCACTGGCGTCTGTTCCCAGCATGTACAGTGTATTGGACTGAAGAGCATCTACTGTTCTTCTCAGTTTCCTAAGCAGAGTTGAACTAGATATGGCCCGTGTGTGTAGGAAGCACAGTTCTTTTGTTCTGAGATTGCTCACTGTTCCGGCCTTATAGGAAAGACGTTAGAGTAGAAGAGTGCTCTTTTCTCAAAAGCAGAGTGTGTTTCTTGTAAGGCGAGCTAGCGTTTGTTTCCCAGTCCTAAATGGAGTTGAATCACATGCAGTTTCTTGTCCTATGAGCAAGAGTTGTTTTCTGGTAAGAAGAGTCACTATTGCGCTCCCATTGTCATACACAGGGCAAATAGCACTGGCGTCTGTTCCAAGCAAGTACAGTGTATTGGAGTGAAGCAGAGCTACTGTTCATGTCAGTTTCCAAAGTATATTTGAACTAGATATGGCCCGTTTGTGTAGGAAGCACAGTTCTTTTGTTCTGAGCAAGCTCACTGTTCGGACCCCATAGGAAACACAGTAGAGTAGAAGAGTGCTCTTTTCTCACAAGCAGAGTGTGTTTCTTGCGAGGCGAGCTAGCGTTTGTTTCCCAGTCCTAAATGGAGTTGAATCACATGCAGTTTCTTGTCCTACGAGCAAGAGTTGTTTTCTGGTAAGAAGAGTCACTATTGCGCTCCCATTGTCATACACAGGGCAAATAGCACTTGCGTCTGTTCCCAGCATGTACAGTGTATTGGACTGAAGAGTATCTACTGTTCTTGTCAGTTTCCTAAGCAGAATTGAACTAGATATGGCCGTATTTGTAGAAAGCACAGTTCTTTTGTTCTGAGCTATCTCACTGTTCTGGCCCTATAGGAAACACAGTAGAGTAGAAGAGTGCTCTTTTCTCAAAAGCAGAGTGTGTTTCTTGTAAGGCGATCTAGCGTTTGTTTCCAGTCCTAAATGGAGTTGAATCACATGCAGTTTTTGGTCCTACGACCAAGAGATGTTTTCTGGTAAGGAAAGTCACTATTGCGCTCCCATTGCCATACACAGTACAAATAGCACTCACGACTGTTCCCAGCTAGAACAGTGTATTGGACTGAAGAGGAGCTAATGTTCTTGTCTGTTTCCAAAGCAGAGTTGAACTAGATATGGCCCGTGTGTGTAGAAGCACAGTTCTTTTGTTCTGAGCAAGCTCACTGTTCGGACCCCATAGGAAACACAGTCGAGTAGAAGAGTGCAATTTTCTCAAAAGCAGAGTGTGTTTCTTGTAAGGTAAGCTAGCGTTTGTTTCCCAGTCCTAAATGGAGTTGAATCACATGCAGTTTCTTGTCCTACGAGCTAGAGTTGTTTTCTGGTAAGAAGAGTCACAATTGCGCTCCCATTGTGATACTAGGGCAAATAGCACTGGTGTCTGTTCCCAGCATGTACAGTGTATTGGACTGAAGAGGAGCTACTGTTCATGTCAGTTTCCTAAGCAGAGTTGAACTAGATATGGCCCGTGTGTGTAGGAAGCACAGTTCTTTTGTTCTGAGAATGCTCACTTTTCGGGCACCATAGAAAACACAGTAGAGTAGAAGAGTGCTCTTTTCTCAAAAGCAGAGTGTGTTTCTTGTAAGGCGAGCTAGTATTTGTTTCCCAGTCCTAAATGGAGTTGAATCACATGCAGTTTCTTGTCCTACGAGGGAGAGTTGTTTTCTGGTAAGAAGAGTCACTATTGCGCTCCCATTGTGATACTAGCGCAAATAGCACTGGCGTCTGTTCCCAGCATGTACAGTGTATTGGACTGAAGATGAGCTACTGTTCTTGTCAGTTTCCTAAGCAGAGTTGAACTAGATATGGCCCCTGTGTGTAGGAAGCACAGTTCTTTTGTTCTGAGCAAGCTCACTGTTCGGACCCCATAGGAAACACAGTAGAGTAGAAGAGTGCTCTTTTCTCAAAAGCAGTGTGTTTCTTGTAAGGCGAGCTAGCGTTTGTTTCCCAGTTCTAAATGGAGTTGAATCACATGCAGTTTCTGTTCCTATGAGCAAGAATTGTTTTCTGGGAAGAAGAGTCACTATTGTGCTCCCATTGCCATACACAGTGCAAATAGCACTCGCGTCTGTTCCCAGCAAGTACAGTGTATTGGACTGAAGAGGACCTACTGTTCATGTCAGTTTCCTAAGCAGAGTTGAACTAATTATGGCCCCTGTGTGTAGGAAGCACAGTTCTTTTGTTCTGAGCAAGCTCACTGTTCGGACACCATAGGAAACACAGTAGAGTAGAAGAGTGCTCTTTTCTCAAAAGCAGAGTGTGTTTCTTGTAAGGTGAGCTAGCGTTTGTTTCCCAATCCTAAGTGGAGATGAATCACATGCAGTTTCTTGTCCTACGAGCAAGAGTAGTTTTCTGGGAAGAAGAGTCACTATTGCGTTCCCATTGTCATACAAAGGGCAAATAGCACTGGCGTCTGTTCCCAGCAAGTACAGTGTATTGGACTGAAGAGGACCTACTGTTCTTGTCAGTTTCCTAAGCAGAATTGAACTAGATATGTCCGTATTTGTATGAAGCACAGTTCTTTTGTTCTGAGCAAGCTCACTGTTCTGGCCCTATAGGAAACACAGTAGAGTAGAAGAGTGCTCTTTTCTCAAAAGCAGAGTGTGTTTCTTGTAAGGTGAGCTACCGTTTGTTTCCCAATCCTAAATGGAGATGAATCACATGCAGTTTCTCGTCCTACGAGCAAGAGTTGTTTTCTGGTAAGAAGAGTCACTATTGCGCTCCCATTGTCATAAACGGGGCAAATAGCACTGGCATCTGTTCCCACCAAGTACAGTGTATTGGAGTGAAGAGGAGCTGCTGTTCTTGTCAGTTTCCTAAGCATAATTGAACTAGATATGGCCCGTGTGTGTAGGAAGCACAGTTCTTTTGTTCTGAGCAAGCTCACTGTTCGGACCCCATAGGAAACACAGTAGAGTAGAGGAGTGCTCCTTTCTCAAAAGCAGAGTGTGTTTCTTGTAAGGCAAGCTAGCATTTGTTTCCCGGTCCTAAATGGAGTTGAATCACATCCTGTTTTTGGTCCTACGAGCAAGAGTTGTTTTCTGGTAATAAAGTCACTGTTGTGCTCCCATTGCCATACACAGTATAAATAGCACTCGCATCTGTTCCCAGCAAGTACAGTGTATTGGACTGAAGCGGAGCTACTGTTCTTGTCAGTTTCCTAAGCAGAGTTGAACTAGATATGGCCCGTGTGTGTAGGAAGCACAGTTCTTTTGTTCTGAGCAAGCTCATTGTTCGGACCCCATATGAACCACAGTAGAATAGAAGACTGCTCTTTTCTCAAAAGCAGAGTGTGTTTCTTGTAAGGCGAGCTAGCGTTTGTTTCCCAGTCCTAAATGGATTTGAATCACATGCAGTTTTTGGTCCTACGAGCAAGAGTTGTTTTCTAGAAAGGAAAGTCACTATTGTGCTCCCATTTACATACAAAGTGCAAATAGCACTCGCATCTGTTCCCAGCAAGTACAGTGTATTAGACTGAAGATGAGCTACTGTTCTTGTCAGTTTCCTAAGCAGAGTTGAACTAGATATGGCTCCTGTGTGTAGGAAGCACAGTTCTTTTGTTCTGAGCAAGCTCACTGTTCGGACCCCATAGGAAACACAGTAGAGTAGAAGAGTGCTCTTTTCTCAAAAACAGTGTGTGTTTCTTGTAAGGCGAGCTAGCGTTTGTTTCCCAGTTCTAAGTGGAGTTGAATCACATGCAGTTTCTGTTCCTATGAGCAAGAATTGTTTTCTGGGAAGAAGAGTCACTATTGTGCTCCCATTGCCATACACAGTGCAAATAGCACACGCGTCTGTTCCCAGCAAGTACAGTGTATTGGACTGAAGAGGAGCTACTGTTCATGTCAGTTTCCTAAGCAGAGTTGAACTAATTATGGCCCCTGTGTGTAGGAAGCACAGTACTTTTGTTCTGAGCAAGCTCACTGTTCGGACACCATAGGAAACACAGTAGAGTAGAAGAGTGCTCTTTTCTCAAAAGCAGAGTGTGTTTCTTGTAAGGTGAGCTAGTGTTTGTTTCCCAATCCTAAATGGAGATGAATCACATGCATTTTCTTGTCCTATGAGCAAGAGTAGTTTTCTGGGAAGAAGAGTCACTATTGCGTTCCCATTGTCATACAAAGGGCAAATAGCACTGGCGTCTGTTCCCAGCATATACAGTGTATTGGACTGAAGAGGATCTACTGTTCTTTTCAGTTTCCTAAGCAGAATTGAACTAGATATGGCCGTATTTGTATGAAGCACAGTTCTTTTGTTCTGAGCAAGCTCAGTGTTCTGGCCCTATAGGAAACACAGTATTGTAGAAGAGTGCTCTTTTCTCAAAATCAGAGTGTGTTTTTTGTAAGGGGAGCTAGCGTTTGTTTCCCAGTCTTAAATGGAGTTGAATCACATGCAGTTTTTGGTCCTACGACCAAGAGTTGTGTTCTGGTAATAAAGTCACTATTGCGCTCCCATTGCCATACACAGTGCAAATAGCATTCGCATCTGTTCCCAGCAAGTACAGTGTATTGGACTGAAGCAGAGCTACTGTTCTTGTCAGTTTACTAAGCAGATTTGAACTAAATATGGCCCGTGTGTGTAGGAAGCACAGTTCTTTTGTTCTGAGCAAGCTCACTGTTCGAACCCCATAGGAAACACAGTAGAGTAGAAGAGTGCTCTTTTCTCAAAAGCAGAGTGTGTTTTTTGTAAGGCGAGCTAGCATTTGTTTCCCAGTCCTAAATGGATTTGAATCACATGCAGTTTTTTGTCCTACGAGCAAGAGGTGTTTTCTGGTAAGGAAAGTCACTTTTGCGCTCCCATTTACATACACAGTGCAAATGGCACTCGCGTCTGTTCCCAGCAAGTACAGTGTATTTGACTGAAGCGTAGCTACTGTTCTTGTCAGTTTCCTAAGCAGAGTTGAACTATATATGGCCCCTGTTTGTAGGAAGCACAGTTCTTTTGTTCTGAGCAAGCTCACTATTTGGACCCCATAGAAAACACAGTAGAGTAGAAGAGTGCTCTTTTCTCAAAGCAGAGTGTGTTTCTTGTAAGGAGAGCTAGCGTTTGTTTCCCAGTCCTAAATGGAGTTGAATCACATCCAGTTTTTGGTCCTACGAGCAAGAGTTGTTTTCTGGTAAGGAAAGTCACTATTGCGCTCCCATTTACATACACAGTGCAAATAGCACTCGCGTCTGTTCCCAGCAAGTACAATGTATTGGACTGAAGCGGAGCTACTGTTCTTGTCAGTTTCCTAAGCAGACTTGAACGAGATATGTCCCGTGTGTGTAGGAATCACAGTTCTTTTTTTCTGATCAAGCTCACTATTCGGAATCCATAGGAAACACAGTAGAGTAGAAGAGTGCTCTTTTCTCAAAATCAGAGAGTCTTTCTTGTAAGGCGAGCTAGTGTTTGTTTCCCAGTCAGAAATGGAGTTGAATCCCATGCAGTTTCTTGTCCTATGAGTAATAGTTGTTTTCTGATAAGAAGAGTCACTATTGTGCTCCTATTGCCATACACAGTGCAAATAGCACTCGCGTCTTTTCCCAGCTACTACAGTGTATTGGACTATTGAGGATCTACTGTTCTTGTCAGTTTCCTAAGCAGAATTGAACTAGATATGGCCGTATCTTTAGGAAGCAAAGTTCTTTTGTTCTGAGCAAACTCACTGTTCTGTCCCTATAGGAAACACAGTAGAGTAGAAGAGTGCTCTTTTCTCAAAAGGAGAGTTTGTTTCTTGTAATGCGAACTAGTGTTTGTTTCCCAGTCAGAAATGGAGTTGAATCCCATGCAGTTTCTGGTCCTACGAGCAAGAGTTGTTTTCTGGTAAGGAAAGTCACTATTGCGCTCCCAGTGCCATACACAGTGCAAATAGCACTCCCGTCTGTTCCCAGCAAGTACAGTGTATTGGACTGAAGAGGAGCTACTGTTCTTGTCATTTCCAAAGCAGAGTTGAACTAGATATGGCCCGTGAGTGTAGGAAGCACAGTTCTTTTGTTATGAGCAAGCTCAATGTTCGGGACCCATAGGAAACACACTAGAGTAGAAGACTGCTTTTTTCTAAAAGCAGAGTGTGTTTCTTGTAAGGCGAGCTGGTGTTTGTTTTCCAGTCAGAAATGGAGTTGAATCCCATGCAGTTTCTGTTCCTACGAACAAGAGGTGTTTTATGGTAAGGAAAGTCACTATTGCGCTCCCATTTCCATACACAGTGCAAATAGCACTCGCGTCTGTTCTTAGCATGTACAGTGTATTGGACTGAAGAGGAGCTACTGTTCTTGTCAGTTTCCTAAGCAGTATGAACTAGATATGGCCCGTGTGTGTAGGAAACACAGTTCTTTTGTTCTGAGCAAACTCACTGGTCAGACCCCCTAGGAAACACAGTAGAGTAGAAGAGTGATCTTTTCTCAAAAGCAGAGTGTGGTTTTTGTAAGGCGAGATAGCGTTGTTTCCCATTCCTAAATGGAGTTGAATCTCATGCAGTTTTTGGTCCTACGACCAAGAGTTGTTTTCTGGTAAGGAAAGTCACTATTGCGCTCCCATTTCCATACACAGTGCAAATAGCACTCACGACTGTTCCCAGCAAGTACAGTGTATTGGACTGAAGCGTAGCTACTGTTCTTGTCAGTTTCCTAAGAAGAGTTGAAGTAGATATGGCCTCTGTGCTTAGGAAGCACAGTTCTTTTGTTCTGAGAAAGCTCAATGTTCGGACCCCATATGAACCACAGTAGAATAGAAGACTGCTCTTTTCTCAAAAGCAGAGTGTTTTTCTTGTAAGGCGAGCTAGCATTTGTTTCCCAGTCCTAAATGGAGTTGAATCACATGCAGTTTCTTGTCCTACGAGCAGGAGTTGTTTTCTGGTAAGAAGAGTCACAATTGCGTTCCCATTGTCATACACGGCAAATAGCACTGGCCTCCATTCCCAGCATGTACAGTGTATTGGACTGAAGAGGATCTACTGTTCTTTTCAGTTTCCTAAGCAGAATTGAACTAGATATGGCCGTATTTTTATGAAGCACAGTTCTTTTGTTCTGAGCAAGCTCACTGTTCTGGCCCTATAGGAAACACAGTAGAGTAGAAGAGTGCTCTTTTCTCAAAAGCAGAGTGTGTTTCCTGTAACGCGAGCTAGCATTTGTTTCCCAGTCCTAAATGGAGTTGAATCACATGCAGTTTTTGGTCCTACGAGCAAGAGTTGTTTTCTGGTAAGGAAAGTCAATATTGTGCTCCCATTGCCATACACAGTGCAAATAGCACTCGCGTCTGTTCCAAGCAAGTACAGTGTATTAGACTGAAGCGGAGCTACTGTTCTTGTCAGTTTCCTAAGCAGAGTTGAACTAGATATGGCCCATGTGTGTAGGAAGCACAGTTCTTTTGTTCTGAGCAAATTCACTGTTCTGGGCCAATAGGAAACACACTAGAGTAGAAGAGTGCTCTTTTCTCAAAAGCAGAGTGTGTTTCTTGTAAGGCGAGCTAGCGTTTGTTTCCCAGTCCTAAATGGATTTGAATCACATGCAGTTTTTGGTCCTACGAGCAAGAGTTGTTTTCTGGTAAGGAAAGTCACTATTGTGCTCCCATTTACATACACAGTGCAAATAGCACTCGCATCTTTTCCAAGCAAGTACAGTGTATTGGACTGAAGCGGAGCTACTGTTCATGTCAGTTTCCTAAGCAGAATTGAACTAGTTATGGCCGTATTTGTATGAAGCACAGTTCTTTTGTTCTGAGCAAGCTCACTGTTCTGGCCCTATAGGAAACACAGTAGAGTAGAAGAGTGCTCTTTTCTCAAAAGCAGAGTGTGTTTCTTGTAAGGTGAGCTACCGTTTGTTTCCCAATCCTAAATGGAGATGAATCACATGCAGTTTCTCGTCCTACGAGCAAGAGTTGTTTTCTGGTAAGGAAAGTCACTATTGCGCTCCCATTGCCATACACAGTGCAAATAGCACTCGCGTCTGTTCCCAGCAAGTGCAGTGTATTGGACTGAAGAAGAGCTACTGTTCTTGTCAGTTTCCTAAGCAGAGTTGAACTAGATATGGCCCATGTGTGTAGGAAACACAGTTCTTTTGTTCTGAGCAAGCTCTCTGTACGGACCTCATAAGAAACACAGTAGAGTAGATGACTGCTATTTTCTCAAAAGCAGAGTGTGTTTCTTGTAAGGCGAGCTAGCGTATGTTTCCCAATCCTAAATGGAGATGAATCACATGCAGTTGCTTGTCCTTCAAGTAAGAGATGTTTTCTAGTAAGAAGAGTCACTATTGCGCTCCCATTGTCATAAACAGGGCAAATAGCACTGGCGTCTGTTCCCAGCATGTACAGTGTATTGGACTGAAGAGCATCTACTGTTCTTCTCAGTTTCCTAAGCAGAGTTGAACTAGATATGGCCCGTGTGTGTAGGAAGCACAGTTCTTTTGTTCTGAGATTGCTCACTGTTCCGGCCTTATAGGAAAGACGTTAGAGTAGAAGAGTGCTCTTTTCTCAAAAGCAGAGTGTGTTTCTTGTAAGGCGAGCTAGCGTTTGTTTCCCAGTCCTAAATGGAGTTGAATCACATGCAGTTTCTTGTCCTATGAGCAAGAGTTGTTTTCTGGTAAGAAGAGTCACTATTGCGCTCCCATTGTCATACACAGGGCAAATAGCACTGGCGTCTGTTCCAAGCAAGTACAGTGTATTGGAGTGAAGCAGAGCTACTGTTCATGTCAGTTTCCAAAGTATATTTGAACTAGATATGGCCCGTTTGTGTAGGAAGCACAGTTCTTTTGTTCTGAGCAAGCTCACTGTTCGGACCCCATAGGAAACACAGTAGAGTAGAAGAGTGCTCTTTTCTCACAAGCAGAGTGTGTTTCTTGCAAGGCGAGCTAGCGTTTGTTTCCCAGTCCTAAATGGAGTTGAATCACATGCAGTTTCTTGTCCTACGAGCAAGAGTTGTTTTCTGGTAAGAAGAGTCACTATTGCGCTCCCATTGTCATACACAGGGCAAATAGCACTTGCGTCTGTTCCCAGCATGTACAGTGTATTGGACTGAAGAGTATCTACTGTTCTTGTCAGTTTCCTAAGCAGAATTGAACTAGATATGGCCGTATTTGTAGAAAGCACAGTTCTTTTGTTCTGAGCTATCTCACTGTTCTGGCCCTATAGGAAACACAGTTGAGTAGAAGAGTGCTCTTTTCTCAAAAGCAGAGTGTGTTTCTTGTAAGGCAAGCTAGCGTTTGTTTCCCAGTCCTAAATGGAGTTGAAAAACATGCAGTTTTTGGTTCTACGACCAAGAGTTGTTTTCTGGTAAGGAAAGTGTCTATTGCGCTCCCATTTCCATACACAGTGCAAATAGCACTCGCTTCTGTTCCCAGCAAGTACAGTGTATTGGACTGAAGCGGAGCTACTGTTCTTGTCAGTTTCCTAAGCAGAGTTGAACTAGATATGGCCCCTGTGTGTAGGAAGCACAGTTCTTTTGTTCTGAGAATGCTCACTTTTCGGGCACCATAGGAAACACAGTAGAGTAGAGGAGTGCTCTTTTCTCAAAAGCAGAGTGTGTTTCTTGTAAGGCGAGCTAGTGTTTGTTTCCCAGTCAGAAATGGAGTTGAATCACATGCAGTTTCTTGTCCTACAAGCAAGAGTTGTTTTCTGGTAAGAAGAGTCACTATTGCGCTCCCATTGTGATACTAGGGCAAATAGCACTGTCGTCTGTTCCCAGCATGTACAGTGTATTGGCCTGAAGAGGATCTACTGTTCTTGTCAGTTTCCTAAGCAGAGTTTAACTAGATATGGCCCGTGTGTGTAGGAAGCACAGTTCTTTTGTTCTGAGCAAGCTCACTGTTCGGACCCCATAGGAAACACAGTAGAGTAGAAGAGTGCTATTTTCTCAAAAGCAGAGTGTGTTTCTTGTAAGGCGATCTAGCGTTTGTTTCCAGTCCTAAATGGAGTTGAATCACATGCAGTTTTTGGTCCTACGACCAAGAGATGTTTTCTGGTAAGGAAAGTCACTATTGCGCTCCCATTGCCATACACAGTACAAATAGCACTCACGTCTGTTCCCAGCAAGAACAGTGTATTGGACTGAAGAGGAGCTAATGTTCTTGTCTGTTTCCAAAGCAGAGTTGAACTAGATATGGCCCGTGTGTGTAGAAGCACAGTTCTTTTGTTCTGAGCAAGCTCACTGTTCGGACCCCATAGGAAACACAGTCGAGTAGAAGAGTGCAATTTTCTCAAAAGCAGAGTGTGTTTCTTGTAAGGTAAGCTAGGGTTTGTTTCCCAGTCCTAAATGGAGTTGAATCACATGCAGTTTCTTGTCCTACGAGCTAGAGTTGTTTTCTGGTAAGAAGAGTCACAATTGCGCTCCCATTGTGATACTAGGGCAAATAGCACTGGTGTCTGTTCCCAGCATGTACAGTGTATTGGACTGAAGAGGAGCTACTGTTCATGTCAGTTTCCTAAGCAGAGTTGAACTAGATATGGCCCGTGTGTGTAGGAAGCACAGTTCTTTTGTTCTGAGAATGCTCACTTTTCGGGCACCATAGAAAACACAGTAGAGTAGAAGAGTGCTCTTTTCTCAAAAGCAGAGTGTGTTTCTTGTAAGGCGAGCTAGTATTTGTTTCCCAGTCCTAAATGGAGTTGAATCACATGCAGTTTCTTGTCCTACGAGGGAGAGTTGTTTTCTGGTAAGAAGAGTCACTATTGCGCTCCCATTGTGATACTAGCGCAAATAGCACTGGCGTCTGTTCCCAGCATGTACAGTGTATTGGACTGAAGATGAGCTACTGTTCTTGTCAGTTTCCTAAGCAGAGTTGAACTAGATATGGCCCCTGTGTGTAGGAAGCACAGTTCTTTTGTTCTGAGCAAGCTCACTGTTCGGACCCCATAGGAAACACAGTAGAGTAGAAGAGTGCTCTTTTCTCAAAAGCAGTGTGTTTCTTGTAAGGCGAGCTAGCGTTTGTTTCCCAGTTCTAAATGGAGTTGAATCACATGCAGTTTCTGTTCCTATGAGCAAGAATTGTTTTCTGGGAAGAAGAGTCACTATTGTGCTCCCATTGCCATACACAGTGCAAATAGCACTCGCGTCTGTTCCCAGCAAGTACAGTGTATTGGACTGAAGAGGACCTACTGTTCATGTCAGTTTCCTAAGCAGAGTTGAACTAATTATGGCCCCTGTGTGTAGGAAGCACAGTTCTTTTGTTCTGAGCAAGCTCACTGTTCGGACACCATAGGAAACACAGTAGAGTAGAAGAGTGCTCTTTTCTCAAAAGCAGAGTGTGTTTCTTGTAAGGTGAGCTAGCGTTTGTTTCCCAATCCTAAGTGGAGATGAATCACATGCAGTTTCTTGTCCTACGAGCAAGAGTAGTTTTCTGGGAAGAAGAGTCACTATTGCGTTCCCATTGTCATACAAAGGGCAAAAAGCACTGGCGTCTGTTCCCAGCAAGTACAGTGTATTGGACTGAAGCGGAGCTACTGTTCTTGTCAGTTTCCTAAGCAGAATTGAACTAGATATGTCCGTATTTGTATGAAGCACAGTTCTTTTGTTCTGAGCAAGCTCACTGTTCTGGCCCTATAGGAAACACAGTAGAGTAGAAGAGTGCTCTTTTCTCAAAAGCAGAGTGTGTTTCTTGTAAGGTGAGCTACCGTTTGTTTCCCAATCCTAAATGGAGATGAATCACATGCAGTTTCTCGTCCTACGAGCAAGAGTTGTTTTCTGGTAAGAAGAGTCACTATTGCGCTCCCATTGTCATAAACGGGGCAAATAGCACTGGCATCTGTTCCCACCAAGTACAGTGTATTGGAGTGAAGAGGAGCTGCTGTTCTTGTCAGTTTCCTAAGCATAATTGAACTAGATATGGCCCGTGTGTGTAGGAAGCACAGTTCTTTTGTTCTGAGCAAGCTCACTGTTCGGACCCCATAGGAAACACAGTAGAGTAGAGGAGTGCTCCTTTCTCAAAAGCAGAGTGTGTTTCTTGTAAGGCAAGCTACAATTTGTTTCCCGGTCCTAAATGGAGTTGAATCACATCCTGTTTTTGGTCCTACGAGCAAGAGTTGTTTTCTGGTAATAAAGTCACTGTTGTGCTCCCATTGCCATACACAGTATAAATAGCACTCGCATCTGTTCCCAGCAAGTACAGTGTATTGGACTGAAGCGGAGCTACTGTTCTTGTCAGTTTCCTAAGCAGAGTTTAACTAGATATGGCCCGTGTGTGTAGGAAGCACAGTTCTTTTGTTCTGAGCAAGCTCACTGTTCGGACCCCATAGGAAACACAGTAGAGTAGAAGAGTGCTATTTTCTCAAAAGCAGAGTGTGTTTCTTGTAAGGCGATCTAGCGTTTGTTTCCAGTCCTAAATGGAGTTGAATCACATGCAGTTTTTGGTCCTACGACCAAGAGATGTTTTCTGGTAAGGAAAGTCACTATTGCGCTCCCATTGCCATACACAGTACAAATAGCACTCACGTCTGTTCCCAGCAAGAACAGTGTATTGGACTGAAGAGGAGCTAATGTTCTTGTCTGTTTCCAAAGCAGAGTTGAACTAGATATGGCCCGTGTGTGTAGAAGCACAGTTCTTTTGTTCTGAGCAAGCTCACTGTTCGGACCCCATAGGAAACACAGTCGAGTAGAAGAGTGCAATTTTCTCAAAAGCAGAGTGTGTTTCTTGTAAGGTAAGCTAGGGTTTGTTTACCAGTCCTAAATGGAGTTGAATCACATGCAGTTTCTTGTCCTACGAGCTAGAGTTGTTTTCTGGTAAGAAGAGTCACAATTGCGCTCCCATTGTGATACTAGGGCAAATAGCACTGGTGTCTGTTCCCAGCATGTACAGTGTATTGGACTGAAGAGGAGCTACTGTTCATGTCAGTTTCCTAAGCAGAGTTGAACTAGATATGGCCCGTGTGTGTAGGAAGCACAGTTCTTTTGTTCTGAGAATGCTCACTTTTCGGGCACCATAGAAAACACAGTAGAGTAGAAGAGTGCTCTTTTCTCAAAAGCAGAGTGTGTTTCTTGTAAGGCGAGCTAGTATTTGTTTCCCAGTCCTAAATGGAGTTGAATCACATGCAGTTTCTTGTCCTACGAGGGAGAGTTGTTTTCTGGTAAGAAGAGTCACTATTGCGCTCCCATTGTGATACTAGCTCAAATAGCACTGGCGTCTGTTCCCAGCATGTACAGTGTATTGGACTGAAGATGAGCTACTGTTCTTGTCAGTTTCCTAAGCAGAGTTGAACTAGATATGGCCCCTGTGTGTAGGAAGCACAGTTCTTTTGTTCTGAGCAAGCTCACTGTTCGGACCCCATAGGAAACACAGTAGAGTAGAAGAGTGCTCTTTTCTCAAAAGCAGTGTGTTTCTTGTAAGGCGAGCTAGCGTTTGTTTCTCAGTTCTAAATGGAGTTGAATCACATGCAGTTTCTGTTCCTATGAGCAAGAATTGTTTTCTGGGAAGAAGAGTCACTATTGTGCTCCCATTGCCATACACAGTGCAAATAGCACTCGCGTCTGTTCCCAGCATGTACAGTGTATTGGACTGAAGCGTAGCTACTGTTCTTGTCAGTTTCCTAAGAAGAGTTGAAGTAGATATGGCCTCTGTGCTTAGGAAGCACAGTTCTTTTGTTCTGAGAAAGCTCAATGTTCGGACCCCATATGAACCACAGTAGAATAGAAGACTGCTCTTTTCTCAAAAGCAGAGTGTGTTTCTTGTAAGGCGAGCTAGCATTTGTTTCCCAGTCCTAAATGGAGTTGAATCACATGCAGTTTCTTGTCCTACGAGTAGGAGTTTTTTTCTGGTAAGAAGAGTCACAATTGCGTTCCCATTGTCATACACGGCAAATAGCACTGGCCTCCATTCCCAGCATGTACAGTGTATTGGACTGAAGAGGATCTACTGTTCTTTTCAGTTTCCTAAGCAGAATTGAACTAGATATGGCCGTATTTTTATGAAGCACAGTTCTTTTGTTCTGAGCAAGCTCACTGTTCTGGCCCTATAGGAAACACAGTAGAGTAGAAGAGTGCTCTTTTCTCAAAAGCAGAGTGTGTTTCCTGTAACGCGAGCTAGCATTTGTTTCCCAGTCCTAAATGGAGTTGAATCACATGCAGTTTTTGGTCCTACGAGCAAGAGTTGTTTTCTGGTAAGGAAAGTCAATATTGTGCTCCCATTGCCATACACAGTGCAAATAGCACTCGCGTCTGTTCCAAGCAAGTACAGTGTATTAGACTGAAGCGGAGCTACTGTTCTTGTCAGTTTCCTAAGCAGAGTTGAACTAGATATGGCCCATGTGTGTAGGAAGCACAGTTCTTTTGTTCTGAGCAAATTCACTGTTCTGGGCCAATAGGAAACACACTAGAGTAGAAGAGTGCTCTTTTCTCAAAAGCAGAGTGTGTTTCTTGTAAGGCGAGCTAGCGTTTGTTTCCCAGTCCTAAATGGATTTGAATCACATGCAGTTTTTGGTCCTACGAGCAAGAGTTGTTTTCTGGTAAGGAAAGTCACTATTGTGCTCCCATTTACATACACAGTGCAAATAGCACTCGCATCTGTTCCAAGCAAGTACAGTGTATTGGACTGAAGCGGAGCTACTGTTCATGTCAGTTTCCTAAGCAGAATTGAACTAGATATGGCCGTATTTGTATGAAGCACAGTTCTTTTGTTCTGAGCAAGCTCACTGTTCTGGCCTTATAGGAAACACAGTAGAGTAGAAGAGTGCTCTTTTCTCAAAAGCAGAGAGTGTTTCTTGTAAGGTGAGCTACCGTTTGTTTCCCAATCCTAAATGGAGATGAATCACATGCAGTTTCTCGTCCTACGAGCAAGAGTTGTTTTCTGGTAAGGAAAGTCACTATTGCGCTCCCATTGCCATACACAGTGCAAATAGCACTCGCGTCTGTTCCCAGCAAGTGCAGTGTATTGGACTGAAGAAGAGCTACTGTTCTTGTCAGTTTCCTAAGCAGAGTTGAACTAGATATGGCCCATGTGTGTAGGAAACACAGTTCTTTTGTTCTGAGCAAGCTCTCTGTACGGACCTCATAAGAAACACAGTAGAGTAGATGACTGCTATTTTCTCAAAAGCAGAGTGTGTTTCTTGTAAGGCGAGCTAGCGTATGTTTCCCAATCCTAAATGGAGATGAATCACATGCAGTTGCTTGTCCTTCAAGTAAGAGATGTTTTCTAGTAAGAAGAGTCACTATTGCGCTCCCATTGTCATAAACAGGGCAAATAGCACTGGCGTCTGTTCCCAGCATGTACAGTGTATTGGACTGAAGAGCATCTACTGTTCTTCTCAGTTTCCTAAGCAGAGTTGAACTAGATATGGCCCGTGTGTGTAGGAAGCACAGTTCTTTTGTTCTGAGATTGCTCACTGTTCCGGCCTTATAGGAAAGACGTTAGAGTAGAAGAGTGCTCTTTTCTCAAAAGCAGAGTGTGTTTCTTGTAAGGCGAGCTAGCGTTTGTTTCCCAGTCCTAAATGGAGTTGAATCACATGCAGTTTCTTGTCCTATGAGCAAGAGTTGTTTTCTGGTAAGAAGAGTCACTATTGCGCTCCCATTGTCATACACAGGGCAAATAGCACTGGCGTCTGTTCCAAGCAAGTACAGTGTATTGGAGTGAAGCAGAGCTACTGTTCATGTCAGTTTCCAAAGTATATTTGAACTAGATATGGCCCGTTTGTGTAGGAAGCACAGTTCTTTTGTTCTGAGCAAGCTCACTGTTCGGACCCCATAGGAAACACAGTAGAGTAGAAGAGTGCTCTTTTCTCACAAGCAGAGTGTGTTTCTTGCAAGGCGAGCTAGCGTTTGTTTCCCAGTCCTAAATGGAGTTGAATCACATGCAGTTTCTTGTCCTACGAGCAAGAGTTGTTTTCTGGTAAGAAGAGTCACTATTGCGCTCCCATTGTCATACACAGGGCAAATAGCACTTGCGTCTGTTCCCAGCATGTACAGTGTATTGGACTGAAGAGTATCTACTGTTCTTGTCAGTTTCCTAAGCAGAATTGAACTAGATATGGCCGTATTTGTAGAAAGCACAGTTCTTTTGTTCTGAGCTATCTCACTGTTCTGGCCCTATAGGAAACACAGTTGAGTAGAAGAGTGCTCTTTTCTCAAAAGCAGAGTGTGTTTCTTGTAAGGCAAGCTAGCGTTTGTTTCCCAGTCCTAAATGGAGTTGAAAAACATGCAGTTTTTGGTTCTACGACCAAGAGTTGTTTTCTGGTAAGGAAAGTGTCTATTGCGCTCCCATTTCCATACACAGTGCAAATAGCACTCGCTTCTGTTCCCAGCAAGTACAGTGTATTGGACTGAAGCGGAGCTACTGTTCTTGTCAGTTTCCTAAGCAGAGTTGAACTAGATATGGCCCCTGTGTGTAGGAAGCACAGTTCTTTTGTTCTGAGAATGCTCACTTTTCGGGCACCATAGGAAACACAGTAGAGTAGAGGAGTGCTCTTTTCTCAAAAGCAGAGTGTGTTTCTTGTAAGGCGAGCTAGTGTTTGTTTCCCAGTCAGAAATGGAGTTGAATCACATGCAGTTTCTTGTCCTACAAGCAAGAGTTGTTTTCTGGTAAGAAGAGTCACTATTGCGCTCCCATTGTGATACTAGGGCAAATAGCACTGTCGTCTGTTCCCAGCATGTACAGTGTATTGGCCTGAAGAGGATCTACTGTTCTTGTCAGTTTCCTAAGCAGAGATTAACTAGATATGGCCCGTGTGTGTAGGAAGCACAGTTCTTTTGTTCTGAGCAAGCTCACTGTTCGGACCCCATAGGAAACACAGTAGAGTAGAAGAGTGCTATTTTCTCAAAAGCAGAGTGTGTTTCTTGTAAGGCGATCTAGCGTTTGTTTCCAGTCCTAAATGGAGTTGAATCACATGCAGTTTTTGGTCCTACGACCAAGAGATGTTTTCTGGTAAGGAAAGTCACTATTGCGCTCCCATTGCCATACACAGTACAAATAGCACTCACGTCTGTTCCCAGCAAGAACAGTGTATTGGACTGAAGAGGAGCTAATGTTCTTGTCTGTTTCCAAAGCAGAGTTGAACTAGATATGGCCCGTGTGTGTAGAAGCACAGTTCTTTTGTTCTGAGCAAGCTCACTGTTCGGACCCCATAGGAAACACAGTCGAGTAGAAGAGTGCAATTTTCTCAAAAGCAGAGTGTGTTTCTTGTAAGGTAAGCTAGGGTTTGTTTCCCAGTCCTAAATGGAGTTGAATCACATGCAGTTTCTTGTCCTACGAGCTAGAGTTGTTTTCTGGTAAGAAGAGTCACAATTGCGCTCCCATTGTGATACTAGGGCAAATAGCACTGGTGTCTGTTCCCAGCATGTACAGTGTATTGGACTGAAGAGGAGCTACTGTTCATGTCAGTTTCCTAAGCAGAGTTGAACTAGATATGGCCCGTGTGTGTAGGAAGCACAGTTCTTTTGTTCTGAGAATGCTCACTTTTCGGGCACCATAGAAAACACAGTAGAGTAGAAGAGTGCTCTTTTCTCAAAAGCAGAGTGTGTTTCTTGTAAGGCGAGCTAGTATTTGTTTCCCAGTCCTAAATGGAGTTGAATCACATGCAGTTTCTTGTCCTACGAGGGAGAGTTGTTTTCTGGTAAGAAGAGTCACTATTGCGCTCCCATTGTGATACTAGCGCAAATAGCACTGGCGTCTGTTCCCAGCATGTACAGTATATTGGACTGAAGATGAGCTACTGTTCTTGTCAGTTTCCTAAGCAGAGTTGAACTAGATATGGCCCCTGTGTGTAGGAAGCACAGTTCTTTTGTTCTGAGCAAGCTCACTGTTCGGACCCCATAGGAAACACAGTAGAGTAGAAGAGTGCTCTTTTCTCAAAAGCAGTGTGTTTCTTGTAAGGCGAGCTAGCGTTTGTTTCCCAGTTCTAAATGGAGTTGAATCACATGCAGTTTCTGTTCCTATGAGCAAGAATTGTTTTCTGGGAAGAAGAGTCACTATTGTGCTCCCATTGCCATACACAGTGCAAATAGCACTCGCGTCTGTTCCCAGCAAGTACAGTGTATTGGACTGAAGAGGACCTACTGTTCATGTCAGTTTCCTAAGCAGAGTTGAACTAATTATGGCCCCTGTGTGTAGGAAGCACAGTTCTTTTGTTCTGAGCAAGCTCACTGTTCGGACACCATAGGAAACACAGTAGAGTAGAAGAGTGCTCTTTTCTCAAAAGCAGAGTGTGTTTCTTGTAAGGTGAGCTAGCGTTTGTTTCCCAATCCTAAGTGGAGATGAATCACATGCAGTTTCTTGTCCTACGAGCAAGAGTAGTTTTCTGGGAAGAAGAGTCACTATTGCGTTCCCATTGTCATACAAAGGGCAAATAGCACTGGCGTCTGTTCCCAGCAAGTACAGTGTATTGGACTGAAGCGGAGCTACTGTTCTTGTCAGTTTCCTAAGCAGAATTGAACTAGATATGTCCGTATTTGTATGAAGCACAGTTCTTTTGTTCTGAGCAAGCTCACTGTTCTGGCCCTATAGGAAACACGTAGAGTAGAAGAGTGCTCTTTTCTCAAAAGCAGAGTGTGTTTCTTGTAAGGTGAGCTAGCGTTTGTTTCCCAATCCTAAGTGGAGATGAATCACATGCAGTTTCTTGTCCTACGAGCAAGAGTAGTTTTCTGGGAAGAAGAGTCACTATTGCGTTCCCATTGTCATACAAAGGGCAAATAGCACTGGCGTCTGTTCCCAGCAAGTACAGTGTATTGGACTGAAGCGGAGCTACTGTTCTTGTCAGTTTCCTAAGCAGAATTGAACTAGATATGTCCGTATTTGTATGAAGCACAGTTCTTTTGTTCTGAGCAAGCTCACTGTTCTGGCCCTATAGGAAACACGTAGAGTAGAAGAGTGCTCTTTTCTCAAAAGCAGAGTGTGTTTCTTGTAAGGTGAGCTACCGTTTGTTTCCCAATCCTAAATGGAGATGAATCACATGCAGTTTCTCGTCCTACGAGCAAGAGTTGTTTTCTGGTAAGAAGAGTCACTATTGCGCTCCCATTGTCATAAACGGGGCAAATAGCACTGGCATCTGTTCCCACCAAGTACAGTGTATTGGAGTGAAGAGGAGCTGCTGTTCTTGTCAGTTTCCTAAGCATAATTGAACTAGATATGGCCCGTGTGTGTAGGAAGCACAGTTCTTTTGTTCTGAGCAAGCTCACTGTTCGGACCCCATAGGAAACACAGTAGAGTAGAGGAGTGCTCCTTTCTCAAAAGCAGAGTGTGTTTCTTGTAAGGCAAGCTAGCATTTGTTTCCCGGTCCTAAATGGAGTTGAATCACATCCTGTTTTTGGTCCTACGAGCAAGAGTTGTTTTCTGGTAATAAAGTCACTGTTGTGCTCCCATTGCCATACACAGTATAAATAGCACTCGCATCTGTTCCCAGCAAGTACAGTGTATTGGACTGAAGCGGAGCTACTGTTCTTGTCAGTTTCCTAAGCAGAGTTGAACTAGATATGGCCCGTGTGTGTAGGAAGCACAATTCTTTTGTTCTGAGCAAGCTCATTGTTCGGACCCCATATGAACCACAGTAGAATAGAAGACTGCTCTTTTCTCAAAAGCAGAGTGTGTTTCTTGTAAGGCGAGCTAGCGTTTGTTTCCCAGTCCTAAATGGATTTGAATCACATGCAGTTTTTGGTCCTACGAGCAAGAGTTGTTTTCTGGAAAGGAAAGTCACTATTGTGCTCCCATTTACATACAAAGTGCAAATAGCACTCGCATCTGTTCCCAGCAAGTACAGTGTATTAGACTGAAGATGAGCTACTGTTCTTGTCAGTTTCCTAAGCAGAGTTGAACTAGATATGGCTCCTGTGTGTAGGAAGCACAGTTCTTTTGTTCTGAGCAAGCTCACTGTTCGGACCCCATAGGAAACACAGTAGAGTAGAAGAGTGCTCTTTTCTCAAAAGCAGTGTGTGTTTCTTGTAAGGCGAGCTAGCGTTTGTTTCCCAGTTCTAAGTGGAGTTGAATCACATGCAGTTTCTGTTCCTATGAGCAAGAATTGTTTTCTGGGAAGAAGAGTCACTATTGTGCTCCCATTGCCATACACAGTGCAAATAGCACACGCGTCTGTTCCCAGCAAGTACAGTGTATTGGACTGAAGAGGAGCTACTGTTCATGTCAGTTTCCTAAGCAGAGTTGAACTAATTATGGCCCCTGTGTGTAGGAAGCACAGTTCTTTTGTTCTGAGCAAGCTCACTGTTCAGACACCATAGGAAACACAGTAGAGTAGAAGAGTGCTCTTTTCTCAAAAGCAGAGTGTGTTTCTTGTAAGGTGAGCTAGTGTTTGTTTCCCAATCCTAAATGGAGATGAATCACATGCATTTTCTTGTCCTATGAGCAAGAGTAGTTTTCTGGGAAGAAGAGTCACTATTGCGTTCCCATTGTCATACAAAGGGCAAATAGCACTGGCGTCTGTTCCCAGCATATACAGTGTATTGGACTGAAGAGGATCTACTGTTCTTTTCAGTTTCCTAAGCAGAATTGAACTAGATATGGCCGTATTTGTATGAAGCACAGTTCTTTTGTTCTGAGCAAGCTCAGTGTTCTGGCCCTATAGGAAACACAGTATTGTAGAAGAGTGCTCTTTTCTCAAAATCAGAGTGTGTTTTTTGTAAGGGGAGCTAGCGTTTGTTTCCCAGTCTTAAATGGAGTTGAATCACATGCAGTTTTTGGTCCTACGACCAAGAGTTGTGTTCTGGTAATAAAGTCACTATTGCGCTCCCATTGCCATACACAGTGCAAATAGCATTCGCATCTGTTCCCAGCAAGTACAGTGTATTGGACTGAAGCAGAGCTACTGTTCTTGTCAGTTTACTAAGCAGATTTGAACTAAATATGGCCCGTGTGTGTAGGAAGCACAGTTCTTTTGTTCTGAGCAAGCTCACTGTTCGAACCCCATAGGAAACACAGTAGAGTAGAAGAGTGCTCTTTTCTCAAAAGCAGAGTGTGTTTTTTGTAAGGCGAGCTAGTATTTGTTTCCCAGTCCTAAATGGATTTGAATCACATGCAGTTTTTTGTCCTACGAGCAAGAGGTGTTTTCTGGTAAGGAAAGTCACTTTTGCGCTCCCATTTACATACACAGTGCAAATGGCACTCGCGTCTGTTCCCAGCAAGTACAGTGTATTTGACTGAAGCGTAGCTACTGTTCTTGTCAGTTTCCTAAGCAGAGTTGAACTATATATGGCCCCTGTTTGTAGGAAGCACAGTTCTTTTGTTCTGAGCAAGCTCACTATTTGGACCCCATAGAAAACACAGTAGAGTAGAAGAGTGCTCTTTTCTCAAAGCAGAGTGTGTTTCTTGTAAGGAGAGCTAGCGTTTGTTTCCCAGTCCTAAATGGAGTTGAATCACATCCAGTTTTTGGTCCTACGAGCAAGAGTTGTTTTCTGGTAAGGAAAGTCACTATTGCGCTCCCATTTACATACACAGTGCAAATAGCACTCGCGTCTGTTCCCAGCAAGTACAATGTATTGGACTGAAGCGGAGCTACTGTTCTTGTCAGTTTCCTAAGCAGACTTGAACGAGATATGTCCCGTGTGTGTAGGAATCACAGTTCTTTTTTTCTGATCAAGCTCACTATTCGGAATCCATAGGAAACACAGTAGAGTAGAAGAGTGCTCTTTTCTCAAAATCAGAGAGTCTTTCTTGGCCGGGCGGTGGTGGCGCACGCCTTTAATCCCAGCACTCGGGAGGCAGAGCCAGGTGGATCTCTGTGAGTTCGAGGCCAGCCTGGGCTACCAAGTGAGTTCCAGGAGAAGCGCAAAGCTACACAGAGAAACCCTGTCTCAAAAAAACAAAAAAAAAAAAAAAAAAAAACAAAAAAAAAAAAAAAAAAAAACAAACAAAAAAAAAAAAAAAAAAAAAAATCCAGAGAGTCTTTCTTGTAAGGCGAGCTAGTGTTTGTTTCCCAGTCAGAAATGGAGTTGAATCCCATGCAGTTTCTTGTCCTATGAGTAATAGTTGTTTTCTGATAAGAAGAGTCACTATTGTGCTCCTATTGCCATACACAGTGCAAATAGCACTCGCGTCTTTTCCCAGCTACTACAGTGTATTGGACTATTGAGGATCTACTGTTCTTGTCAGTTTCCTAAGCAGAATTGAACTAGATATGGCCGTATATTTAGGAAGCAAAGTTCTTTTGTTCTGAGCAAACTCACTGTTCTGTCCCTATAGGAAACACAGTAGAGTAGAAGAGTGCTCTTTTCTTAAAAGGAGAGTTTGTTTCTTGTAATGCGAACTAGTGTTTGTTTCCCAGTCAGAAATGGAGTTGAATCCCATGCAGTTTCTGGTCCTACGAGCAAGAGTTGTTTTCTGGTAAGGAAAGTCACTATTGCGCTCCCAGTGCCATACACAGTGCAAATAGCACTCCCGTCTGTTCCCAGCAAGTACAGTGTATTGGACTGAAGAGGAGCTACTGTTCTTGTCATTTCCAAAGCAGAGTTGAACTAGATATGGCCCGTGAGTGTAGGAAGCACAGTTCTTTTGTTATGAGCAAGCTCAATGTTCGGGACCCATAGGAAACACACTAGAGTAGAAGACTGCTTTTTTCTAAAAGCAGAGTGTGTTTCTTGTAAGGCGAGCTGGTGTTTGTTTTCCAGTCAGAAATGGAGTTGAATCCCATGCAGTTTCTGTTCCTACGAACAAGAGGTGTTTTATGGTAAGGAAAGTCACTATTGCGCTCCCATTTCCATACACAGTGCAAATAGCACTCGCGTCTGTTCTTAGCATGTACAGTGTATTGGACTGAAGAGGAGCTACTGTTCTTGTCAGTTTCCTAAGCAGTATGAACTAGATATGGCCCGTGTGTGTAGGAAACACAGTTCTTTTGTTCTGAGCAAACTCACTGGTCAGACCCCCTAGGAAACACAGTAGAGTAGAAGAGTGATCTTTTCTCAAAAGCAGAGTGTGTTTTTTGTAAGGCGAGATAGCGTTGTTTCCCATTCCTAAATGGAGTTGAATCTCATGCAGTTTTTGGTCCTACGACCAAGAGTTGTTTTCTGGTAAGGAAAGTCACTATTGCGCTCCCATTTCCATACACAGTGCAAATAGCACTCACGTCTGTTCCCAGCAAGTACAGTGTATTGGACTGAAGCGTAGCTACTGTTCTTGTCAGTTTCCTAAGAAGAGTTGAAGTAGATATGGCCTCTGTGCTTAGGAAGCACAGTTCTTTTGTTCTGAGAAAGCTCAATGTTCGGACCCCATATGAACCACAGTAGAATAGAAGACTGCTCTTTTCTCAAAAGCAGAGTGTGTTTCTTGTAAGGCGAGCTAGCATTTGTTTCCCAGTCCTAAATGGAGTTGAATCACATGCAGTTTCTTGTCCTACGAGCAGGAGTTGTTTTCTGGTAAGAAGAGTCACAATTGCGTTCCCATTGTCATACACGGCAAATAGCACTGGCCTCCATTCCCAGCATGTACAGTGTATTGGACTGAAGAGGATCTACTGTTCTTTTCAGTTTCCTAAGCAGAATTGAACTAGATATGGCCGTATTTTTATGAAGCACAGTTCTTTTGTTCTGAGCAAGCTCACTGTTCTGGCCCTATAGGAAACACAGTAGAGTAGAAGAGTGCTCTTTTCTCAAAAGCAGAGTGTGTTTCCTGTAACGCGAGCTAGCATTTGTTTCCCAGTCCTAAATGGAGTTGAATCACATGCAGTTTTTGGTCCTACGAGCAAGAGTTGTTTTCTGGTAAGGAAAGTCAATATTGTGCTCCCATTTCCATACACAGTGCAAATAGCACTGGCGTCTGTTCCAAGCAAGTACAGTGTATTAGACTGAAGCGGAGCTACTGTTCTTGTCAGTTTCCTAAGCAGAGTTGAACTAGATATGGCCCATGTGTGTAGGAAGCACAGTTCTTTTGTTCTGAGCAAATTCACTGTTCTGGGCCAATAGGAAACACACTAGAGTAGAAGAGTGCTCTTTTCTCAAAAGCAGAGTGTGTTTCTTGTAAGGCGAGCTAGCGTTTGTTTCCCAGTCCTAAATGGATTTGAATCACATGCAGTTTTTGGTCCTACGAGCAAGAGTTGTTTTCTGGTAAGGAAAGTCACTATTGTGCTCCCATTTACATACACAGTGCAAATAGCACTCGCATCTGTTCCAAGCAAGTACAGTGTATTGGACTGAAGCGGAGCTACTGTTCATGTCAGTTTCCTAAGCAGAATTGAACTAGATATGGCCGTATTTGTATGAAGCACAGTTCTTTTGTTCTGAGCAAGCTCACTGTTCTGGCCCTATAGGAAACACAGTAGAGTAGAAGAGTGCTCTTTTCTCAAAAGCAGAGTGTGTTTCTTGTAAGGTGAGCTACCGTTTGTTTCCCAATCCTAAATGGAGATGAATCACATGCAGTTTCTCGTCCTACGAGCAAGAGTTGTTTTCTGGTAAGGAAAGTCACTATTGCGCTCCCATTGCCATACACAGTGCAAATAGCACTGGCGTCTGTTCCCAGCAAGTGCAGTGTATTGGACTGAAGAAGAGCTACTGTTCTTGTCAGTTTCCTAAGCAGAGTTGAACTAGATATGGCCCATGTGTGTAGGAAACACAGTTCTTTTGTTCTGAGCAAGCTCTCTGTACGGACCTCATAAGAAACACAGTAGAGTAGATGACTGCTCTTTTCTCAAAAGCAGAGTGTGTTTCTTGTAAGGCGAGCTAGCGTATGTTTCCCAATCCTAAATGGAGATGAATCACATGCAGTTGCTTGTCCTTCAAGTAAGAGATGTTTTCTAGTAAGAAGAGTCACTATTGCGCTCCCATTGTCATACACAGGGCAAATAGCACTGGCGTCTGTTCCCAGCATGTACAGTGTATTGGACTGAAGAGCATCTACTGTTCTTCTCAGTTTCCTAAGCAGAGTTGAACTAGATATGGCCCGTGTGTGTAGGAAGCACAGTTCTTTTGTTCTGAGATTGCTCACTGTTCCGGCCTTATAGGAAAGACGTTAGAGTAGAAGAGTGCTCTTTTCTCAAAAGCAGAGTGTGTTTCTTGTAAGGCGAGCTAGCGTTTGTTTCCCAGTCCTAAATGGAGTTGAATCACATGCAGTTTCTTGTCCTATGAGCAAGAGTTGTTTTCTGGTAAGAAGAGTCACTATTGCGCTCCCATTGTCATACACAGGGCAAATAGCACTGGCGTCTGTTCCAAGCAAGTACAGTGTATTGGAGTGAAGCAGAGCTACTGTTCATGTCAGTTTCCAAAGTATATTTGAACTAGATATGGCCCGTTTGTGTAGGAAGCACAGTTCTTTTGTTCTGAGCAAGCTCACTGTTCGGACCCCATAGGAAACACAGTAGAGTAGAAGAGTGCTCTATTCTCACAAGCAGAGTGTGTTTCTTGCAAGGCGAGCTAGCGTTTGTTTCCCAGTCCTAAATGGAGTTGAATCACATGCAGTTTCTTGTCCTACGAGCAAGAGTTGTTTTCTGGTAAGAAGAGTCACTATTGCGCTCCCATTGTCATACACAGGGCAAATAGCACTTGCGTCTGTTCCCAGCATGTACAGTGTATTGGACTGAAGAGTATCTACTGTTCTTGTCAGTTTCCTAAGCAGAATTGAACTAGATATGGCCCTATTTGTAGAAAGCACAGTTCTTTTGTTCTGAGCAATCTCACTGTTCTGGCCCTATAGGAAACACAGTTGAGTAGAAGAGTGCTCTTTTCTCAAAAGCAGAGTGTGTTTCTTGTAAGGCAAGCTAGCATTTGTTTCCCAGTCCTAAATGGAGTTGAAAAACATGCAGTTTTTGGTTCTACGACCAAGAGTTGTTTTCTGGTAAGGAAAGTGTCTATTGCGCTCCCATTTCCATACACAGTGCAAATAGCACTCGCTTCTGTTCCCAGCAAGTACAGTGTATTGGACTGAAGCGGAGCTACTGTTCTTGTCAGTTTCCTAAGCAGAGTTGAACTAGATATGGCCGCTGTGTGTAGGAAGCACAGTTCTTTTGTTCTGAGAATGCTAACTTTTCGGGCACCATAGGAAACACAGTAGAGTAGAGGAGTGCTCTTTTCTCAAAAGCAGAGTGTGTTTCTTGTAAGGCGAGCTAGTGTTTGTTTCCCAGTCAGAAATGGAGTTGAATCACATGCAGTTTCTTGTCCTACAAGCAAGAGTTGTTTTCTGGTAAGAAGAGTCACTATTGCGCTCCCATTGTGATACTAGGGCAAATAGCACTGTTGTCTGTTCCCAGCATGTACAGTGTATTGGCCTGAAGAGGATCTACTGTTCTTGTCAGTTTCCTAAGCAGAGTTTAACTAGATATGGCCCGTGTGTGTAGGAAGCACAGTTCTTTTGTTCTGAGCAAGCTCACTGTTCGGACCCCATAGGAAACACAGTAGAGTAGAAGAGTGCTATTTTCTCAAAAGCAGAGTGTTTTTCTTGTAAGGCGATCTAGCGTTTGTTTCCAGTCCTAAATGGAGTTGAATCACATGCAGTTTTTGGTCCTACGACCAAGAGATGTTTTCTGGTAAGGAAAGTCACTATTGCGCTCCCATTGCCATACACAGTGAAAATAGCACTCACGTCTGTTCCCAGCAAGAATAGTGTATTGGACTGAAGAGGAGCTAATGTTCTTGTCAGTTTCCAAAGCAGAGTTGAACTAGATATGGCCCGTGTGTGTAGAAGCACAGTTCTTTTGTTCTGAGCAAGCTCACTGTTCGGACCCCATAGGAAACACAGTCGAGTAGAAGAGTGCAATTTTCTCAAAAGCAGAGTGTGTTTCTTGTAAGGCAAGCTAGCGTTTGTTTCCCAGTCCTAAATGGAGTTGAATCACATGCAGTTTCTTGTCCTACGAGCTAGAGTTGTTTTCTGGTAAGAAGAGTCACAATTGCGCTCCCATTGTGATACTAGGGCAAATAGCACTGGTGTCTGTTCCCAGCATGTACAGTATATTGGACTGAAGAGGAGCTACTGTTCATGTCAGTTTCCTAAGCAGAGTTGAACTAGATATGGCCCGTGTGTGTAGGAAGCACAGTTCTTTTGTTCTGAGAATGCTCACTTTTCGGGCACCATAGAAAACACAGTAGAGTAGAAGAGTGCTCTTTTCTCAAAAGCAGAGTGTGTTTCTTGTAAGGCGAGCTAGTATTTGTTTCCCAGTCCTAAATGGAGTTGAATCACATGCAGTTTTTTGTCCTACGAGCGAGAGTTGTTTTCTGGTAAGAAGAGTCACTATTGCGCTCCCATTGTGATACTAGCGCAAATAGCACTGGCGTCTGTTCCCAGCATGTACAGTGTATTGGACTGAAGATGAGCTACTGTTCTTGTCAGTTTCCTAAGCAGAGTTGAACTAGATATGGCCCCTCTGTGTAGGAAGCACAGTTCTTTTGTTCTGAGCAAGCTCACTGTTCGGACCCCATAGGAAACACAGTAGAGTAGAAGAGTGCTCTTTTCTCAAAGCAGAGTGTGTTTCTTGTAAGGAGAGCTAGCGTTTGTTTCCCAGTCCTAAATGGAGTTGAATCACATCCAGTTTTTGGTCCTACGAGCAAGAGTTGTTTTCTAGTAAGAAGAGTCACTATTGCGCTCCCATTTACATACACAGTGCAAATAGCACTCGCGTCTGTTCCCAGCAAGTACAATGTATTGGACTGAAGCGGAGCTACTGTTCTTGTCAGTTTCCTAAGCAGACTTGAACGAGATATGTCCCGTGTGTGTAGGAATCACAGTTCTTTTTTTCTGATCCAGCTCACTATTCGGAATCCATAGGAAACACAGTAGAGTAGAAGAGTGCTCTTTTCTCAAAATCAGAGAGTGTTTCTTGTAAGGCGAGCTAGTGTTTGTTTCCCAGTCAGAAATGGAGTTGAATCCCATGCAGTTTCTTGTCCTATGAGTAATAGTTGTTTTCTGATAAGAAGAGTCACTATTGTGCTCCTATTGCCATACACAGTGCAAATAGCACTCGCGTCTTTTCCCAGCTACTACAGTGTATTGGACTATTGAGGATCTACTGTTCTTGTCAGTTTCCTAAGCAGAATTGAACTAGATATGGCCGTATCTTTAGGAAGCAAAGTTCTTTTGTTCTGAGCAAACTCACTGTTCTGTCCCTATAGGAAACACAGTAGAGTAGAAGAGTGCTCTTTTCTCAAAAGGAGAGTTTGTTTCTTGTAATGCGAACTAGTGTTTGTTTCCCAGTCAGAAATGGAGTTGAATCCCATGCAGTTTCTGGTCCTACGAGCAAGAGTTGTTTTCTGGTAAGGAAAGTCACTATTGCGCTCCCAGTGCCATACACAGTGCAAATAGCACTCCCGTCTGTTCCCAGCACGTACAGTGTATTGCACTGAAGAGGAGCTACTGTTCTTGTCATTTCCAAAGCAGAGTTGAACTAGATATGGCCCGTGAGTGTAGGAAGCACAGTTCTTTTCTTATGAGCAAGCTCAATGTTCGGGACCCATAGGAAACACACTAGAGTAGAAGACTGCTTTTTTCTAAAAGCAGAGTGTGTTTCTTGTAAGGCGAGCTGGTGTTTGTTTTCCAGTCAGAAATGGAGTTGAATCCCATTCAGTTTCTGTTCCTACGAACAAGAGGTGTTTTATGGTAAGGAAAGTCACTATTGCGCTCCCATTTCCATACACAGTGCAAATAGCACTCGCGTCTGTTCTTAGCATGTACAGTGTATTGGACTGAAGAGGAGCTACTGTTCTTGTCAGTTTCCTAAGCAGTATGAACTAGATATGGCCCGTGTGTGTAGGAAACACAGTTCTTTTGTTCTGAGCAAACTCACTGGTCAGACCCCCTAGGAAACACAGTAGAGTAGAAGAGTGATCTTTTCTCAAAAGCAGAGTGTGTTTTTTGTAAGGCGAGATAGCGTTTTTTCCCATTCCTAAATGGAGTTGAATCTCATGCAGTTTTTGGTCCTACGACCAAGAGTTGTTTTCTGGTAAGGAAAGTCACTATTGCGCTCCCATTTCCATACACAGTGCAAATAGCACTCACGTCTGTTCCCAGCAAGTACAGTGTATTGGACTGAAGCGTAGCTACTGTTCTTGTCAGTTTCCTAAGAAGAGTTGAAGTAGATATGGCCTCTGTGCTTAGGAAGCACAGTTCTTTTGTTCTGAGCAAATTCACTGTTCTGGGCCAATAGGAAACACACTAGAGTAGAAGAGTGCTCTTTTCTCAAAAGCAGAGTGTGTTTCTTGTAAGGCGAGCTAGCGTTTGTTTCCCAGTCCTAAATGGATTTGAATCACATGCAGTTTTTGGTCCTACGAGCAAGAGTTGTTTTCTGGTAAGGAAAGTCACTATTGTGCTCCCATTTACATACACAGTGCAAATAGCACTCGCATCTGTTCCAAGCAAGTACAGTGTATTGGACTGAAGCGGAGCTACTGTTCATGTCAGTTTCCTAAGCAGAATTGAACTAGATATGGCCGTATTTGTATGAAGCACAGTTCTTTTGTTCTGAGCAAGCTCACTGTTCTGGCCCTATAGGAAACACAGTAGAGTAGAAGAGTGCTCTTTTCTCAAAAGCAGAGTGTGTTTCTTGTAAGGTGAGCTACCGTTTGTTTCCCAATCCTAAATGGAGATGAATCACATGCAGTTTCTCGTCCTACGAGCAAGAGTTGTTTTCTGGTAAGGAAAGTCACTATTGCGCTCCCATTGCCATACACAGTGCAAATAGCACTCGCGTCTGTTCCCAGCAAGTGCAGTGTATTGGACTGAAGAAGAGCTACTGTTCTTGTCAGTTTCCTAAGCAGAGTTGAACTAGATATGGCCCATGTGTGTAGGAAACACAGTTCTTTTGTTCTGAGCAAGCTCTCTGTACGGACCTCATAAGAAACACAGTAGAGTAGATGACTGCTCTTTTCTCAAAAGCAGAGTGTGTTTCTTGTAAGGCGAGCTAGCGTATGTTTCCCAATCCTAAATGGAGATGAATCACATGCAGTTGCTTGTCCTTCAAGTAAGAGATGTTTTCTAGTAAGAAGAGTCACTATTGCGCTCCCATTGTCATACACAGGGCAAATAGCACTGGCGTCTGTTCCCAGCATGTACAGTGTATTGGACTGAAGAGCATCTACTGTTCTTCTCAGTTTCCTAAGCAGAGTTGAACTAGATATGGCCCGTGTGTGTAGGAAGCACAGTTCTTTTGTTCTGAGATTGCTCACTGTTCCGGCCTTATAGGAAAGACGTTAGAGTAGAAGAGTGCTCTTTTCTCAAAAGCAGAGTGTGTTTCTTGTAAGGCGAGCTAGCGTTTGTTTCCCAGTCCTAAATGGAGTTGAATCACATGCAGTTTCTTGTCCTATGAGCAAGAGTTGTTTTCTGGTAAGAAGAGTCACTATTGCGCTCCCATTGTCATACACAGGGCAAATAGCACTGGCTTCTGTTCCAAGCAAGTACAGTGTATTGGAGTGAAGCAGAGCTACTGTTCATGTCAGTTTCCAAAGTATATTTGAACTAGATATGGCCCGTTTGTGTAGGAAGCACAGTTCTTTTGTTCTGAGCAAGCTCACTGTTCGGACCCCATAGGAAACACAGTAGAGTAGAAGAGTGCTCTTTTCTCACAAGCAGAGTGTGTTTCTTGCAAGGCGAGCTAGCGTTTGTTTCCCAGTCCTAAATGGAGTTGAATCACATGCAGTTTCTTGTCCTACGAGCAAGAGTTGTTTTCTGGTAAGAAGAGTCACTATTGCGCTCCCATTGTCATACACAGGGCAAATAGCACTTGCGTCTGTTCCCAGCATGTACAGTGTATTGGACTGAAGAGTATCTACTGTTCTTGTCAGTTTCCTAAGCAGAATTGAACTAGATATGGCCGTATCTTTAGGAAGCAAAGTTCTTTTGTTCTGAGCAAACTCACTGTTCTGTCCCTATAGGAAACACAGTAGAGTAGAAGAGTGCTCTTTTCTCAAAAGGAGAGTTTGTTTCTTGTAATGCGAACTAGTGTTTGTTTCCCAGTCAGAAATGGAGTTGAATCCCATGCAGTTTCTGGTCCTACGAGCAAGAGTTGTTTTCTGGTAAGGAAAGTCACTATTGCGCTCCCAGTGCCATACACAGTGCAAATAGCACTCACGTCTGTTCCCAGCAAGTACAGTGTATTGGACTGAAGAGGAGCTACTGTTCATGTCAGTTTCCTAAGCAGAGTTGAACTAATTATGGCCCCTGTGTGTAGGAAGCACAGTTCTTTTGTTCTGAGCAAGCTCACTGTTCGGACCCCATAGGAAACACAGTAGAGTAGAAGAGTGCTCTTTTCTCAAAAGCAGTGTGTTTCTTGTAAGGCGAGCTAGCGTTTGTTTCCCAGTTCTAAATGGAGTTGAATCACATGCAGTTTCTGTTCCTATGAGCAAGAATTGTTTTCTGGGAAGAAGAGTCACTATTGTGCTCCCATTGCCATACACAGTGCAAATAGCACTCGCGTCTGTTCCCAGCAAGTACAGTGTATTGGACTGAAGAGGAGCTACTGTTCATGTCAGTTTCCTAAGCAGAGTTGAACTACTTATGGCCCCTGTGTGTAGGAAGCACAGTTCTTTTGTTCTGAGCAAGCTCACTGTTCGGACACCATAGGAAACACAGTAGAGTAGAAGAGTGCTCTTTTCTCAAAAGCAGAGTGTGTTTCTTGTAAGGCGAGCTAGTGTTTGTTTCCCAGTCAGAAATGGAGTTGAATCACATGCAGTTTCTTGTCCTACAAGCAAGAGTTGTTTTCTGGTAAGAAGAGTCACTATTGCGCTCCCATTGTGATACTAGGGCAAATAGCACTGTCGTCTGTTCCCAGCATGTACAGTGTATTGGCCTGAAGAGGATCTACTGTTCTTGTCAGTTTCCTAAGCAGAGTTTAACTAGATATGGCCCGTGTGTGTAGGAAGCACAGTTCTTTTGTTCTGAGCAAGCTCACTGTTCGGACCCCATAGGAAACACAGTAGAGTAGAAGAGTGCTATTTTCTCAAAAGCAGAGTGTGTTTCTTGTAAGGCGATCTAGCGTTTGTTTCCAGTCCTAAATGGAGTTGAATCACATGCAGTTTTTGGTCCTACGACCAAGAGATGTTTTCTGGTAAGGAAAGTCACTATTGCGCTCCCATTGCCATACACAGTACAAATAGCACTCACGTCTGTTCCCAGCAAGAACAGTGTATTGGACTGAAGAGGAGCTAATGTTCTTGTCTGTTTCCAAAGCAGAGTTGAACTAGATATGGCCCGTGTGTGTAGAAGCACAGTTCTTTTGTTCTGAGCAAGCTCACTGTTCGGACCCCATAGGAAACACAGTCGAGTAGAAGAGTGCAATTTTCTCAAAAGCAGAGTGTGTTTCTTGTAAGGTAAGCTAGGGTTTGTTTCCCAGTCCTAAATGGAGTTGAATCACATGCAGTTTCTTGTCCTACGAGCTAGAGTTGTTTTCTGGTAAGAAGAGTCACAATTGCGCTCCCATTGTGATACTAGGGCAAATAGCACTGGTGTCTGTTCCCAGCATGTACAGTGTATTGGACTGAAGAGGAGCTACTGTTCCTGTCAGTTTCCTAAGCAGAGTTGAACTAGATATGGCCCGTGTGTGTAGGAAGCACAGTTCTTTTGTTCTGAGAATGCTCACTTTTCGGGCACCATAGAAAACACAGTAGAGTAGAAGAGTGCTCTTTTCTCAAAAGCAGAGTGTGTTTCTTGTAAGGCGAGCTAGTATTTGTTTCCCAGTCCTAAATGGAGTTGAATCACATGCAGTTTCTTGTCCTACGAGGGAGAGTTGTTTTCTGGTAAGAAGAGTCACTATTGTGCTCCCATTGTGATACTAGCGCAAATAGCACTGGCGTCTGTTCCCAGCATGTACAGTATATTGGACTGAAGATGAGCTACTGTTCTTGTCAGTTTCCTAAGCAGAGTTGAACTAGATATGGCCCCTGTGTGTAGGAAGCACAGTTCTTTTGTTCTGAGCAAGCTCACTGTTCGGACCCCATAGGAAACACAGTAGAGTAGAAGAGTGCTCTTTTCTCAAAAGCAGTGTGTTTCTTGTAAGGCGAGCTAGCGTTTGTTTCCCAGTTCTAAATGGAGTTGAATCACATGCAGTTTCTGTTCCTATGAGCAAGAATTGTTTTCTGGGAAGAAGAGTCACTATTGTGCTCCCATTGCCATACACAGTGCAAATAGCACTCGCGTCTGTTCCCAGCAAGTACAGTGTATTGGACTGAAGAGGACCTACTGTTCATGTCAGTTTCCTAAGCAGAGTTGAACTAAATATAGTCAGTGTGTGTAGGAAGCACAGTTCTTTTGTTCTGAGCAAGCTCACTGTTCGGACACCATAGGAAACACAGTAGAGTAGAAGAGTGCTCTTTTCTCAAAAGCAGAGTGTGTTTCTTGTAAGGTGAGCTAGCGTTTGTTTCCCAATCCTAAGTGGAGATGAATCACATGCAGTTTCTTGTCCTACGAGCAAGAGTAGTTTTCTGGGAAGAAGAGTCACTATTGCGTTCCCATTGTCATACAAAGGGCAAATAGCACTGGCGTCTGTTCCCAGCAAGTACAGTGTATTGGACTGAAGCGGAGCTACTGTTCTTGTCAGTTTCCTAAGCAGAATTGAACTAGATATGTCCGTATTTGTATGAAGCACAGTTCTTTTGTTCTGAGCAAGCTCACTGTTCTGGCCCTATAGGAAACACAGTAGAGTAGAAGAGTGCTCTTTTCTCAAAAGCAGAGTGTGTTTCTTGTAAGGTGAGCTACCGTTTGTTTCCCAATCCTAAATGGAGATGAATCACATGCAGTTTCTCGTCCTACGAGCAAGAGTTGTTTTCTGGTAAGAAGAGTCACTATTGCGCTCCCATTGTCATAAACGGGGCAAATAGCACTGGCATCTGTTCCCACCAAGTACAGTGTATTGGAGTGAAGAGGAGCTGCTGTTCTTGTCAGTTTCCTAAGCATAATTGAACTAGATATGGCCCGTGTGTGTAGGAAGCACAGTTCTTTTGTTCTGAGCAAGCTCACTGTTCGGACCCCATAGGAAACACAGTAGAGTAGAGGAGTGCTCCTTTCTCAAAAGCAGAGTGTGTTTCTTGTAAGGCAAGCTAGCATTTGTTTCCCGGTCCTAAATGGAGTTGAATCACATCCTGTTTTTGGTCCTACGAGCAAGAGTTGTTTTCTGGTAATAAAGTCACTGTTGTGCTCCCATTGCCATACACAGTATAAATAGCACTCGCATCTGTTCCCAGCAAGTACAGTGTATTGGACTGAAGCGGAGCTACTGTTCTTGTCAGTTTCCTAAGCAGAGTTGAACTAGATATGGCCCGTGTGTGTAGGAAGCACAGTTCTTTTGTTCTGAGCAAGCTCATTGTTCGGACCCCATATGAACCACAGTAGAATAGAAGACTGCTCTTTTCTCAAAAGCAGAGTGTGTTTCTTGTAAGGCGAGCTAGCGTTTGTTTCCCAGTCCTAAATGGATTTGAATCACATGCAGTTTTTGGTCCTACGAGCAAGAGTTGTTTTCTGGAAAGGAAAGTCACTATTGTGCTCCCATTTACATACAAAGTGCAAATAGCACTCGCATCTGTTCCCAGCAAGTACAGTGTATTAGACTGAAGATGAGCTACTGTTCTTGTCAGTTTCCTAAGCAGAGTTGAACTAGATATGGCTCCTGTGTGTAGGAAGCACAGTTCTTTTGTTCTGAGCAAGCTCACTGTTCGGACCCCATAGGAAACACAGTAGAGTAGAGGAGTGCTCCTTTCTCAAAAGCAGAGTGTGTTTCTTGTAAGGCAAGCTAGCATTTGTTTCCCGGTCCTAAATGGAGTTGAATCACATCCTGTTTTTGGTCCTACGAGCAAGAGTTGTTTTCTGGTAATAAAGTCACTGTTGTGCTCCCATTGCCATACACAGTATAAATAGCACTCGCATCTGTTCCCAGCAAGTACAGTGTATTGGACTGAAGCGGAGCTACTGTTCTTGTCAGTTTCCTAAGCAGAGTTGAACTAGATATGGCCCGTGTGTGTAGGAAGCACAGTTCTTTTGTTCTGAGCAAGCTCATTGTTCGGACCCCATATGAACCACAGTAGAATAGAAGACTGCTCTTTTCTCAAAAGCAGAGTGTGTTTCTTGTAAGGCGAGCTAGCGTTTGTTTCCCAGTCCTAAATGGATTTGAATCACATGCAGTTTTTGGTCCTACGAGCAAGAGTTGTTTTCTGGAAAGGAAAGTCACTATTGTGCTCCCATTTACATACAAAGTGCAAATAGCACTCGCATCTGTTCCCAGCAAGTACAGTGTATTAGACTGAAGATGAGCTACTGTTCTTGTCAGTTTCCTAAGCAGAGTTGAACTAGATATGGCTCCTGTGTGTAGGAAGCACAGTTCTTTTGTTCTGAGCAAGCTCACTGTTCGGACCCCATAGGAAACACAGTAGAGTAGAAGAGTGCTCTTTTCTCAAAAGCAGTGTGTGTTTCTTGTAAGGCGAGCTAGCGTTTGTTTCCCAGTTCTAAGTGGAGTTGAATCACATGCAGTTTCTGTTCCTATGAGCAAGAATTGTTTTCTGGGAAGAAGAGTCACTATTGTGCTCCCATTGCCATACACAGTGCAAATAGCACACGCGTCTGTTCCCAGCAAGTACAGTGTATTGGACTGAAGAGGAGCTACTGTTCATGTCAGTTTCCTAAGCAGAGTTGAACTAATTATGGCCCCTGTGTGTAGGAAGCACAGTTCTTTTGTTCTGAGCAAGCTCACTGTTCAGACACCATAGGAAACACAGTAGAGTAGAAGAGTGCTCTTTTCTCAAAAGCAGAGTGTGTTTCTTGTAAGGTGAGCTAGTGTTTGTTTCCCAATCCTAAATGGAGATGAATCACATGCATTTTCTTGTCCTATGAGCAAGAGTAGTTTTCTGGGAAGAAGAGTCACTATTGCGTTCCCATTGTCATACAAAGGGCAAATAGCACTGGCGTCTGTTCCCAGCATATACAGTGTATTGGACTGAAGAGGATCTACTGTTCTTTTCAGTTTCCTAAGCAGAATTGAACTAGATATGGCCGTATTTGTATGAAGCACAGTTCTTTTGTTCTGAGCAAGCTCAGTGTTCTGGCCCTATAGGAAACACAGTATTGTAGAAGAGTGCTCTTTTCTCAAAATCAGAGTGTGTTTTTTGTAAGGGGAGCTAGCGTTTGTTTCCCAGTCTTAAATGGAGTTGAATCACATGCAGTTTTAGGTCCTACGACCAAGAGTTGTGTTCTGGTAATAAAGTCACTATTGCGCTCCCATTGCCATACACAGTGCAAATAGCATTCGCATCTGTTCCCAGCAAGTACAGTGTATTGGACTGAAGCAGAGCTACTGTTCTTGTCAGTTTACTAAGCAGATTTGAACTAAATATGGCCCGTGTGTGTAGGAAGCACAGTTCTTTTGTTCTGAGCAAGCTCACTGTTCGAACCCCATAGGAAACACAGTAGAGTAGAAGAGTGCTCTTTTCTCAAAAGCAGAGTGTGTTTTTTGTAAGGCGAGCTAGTATTTGTTTCCCAGTCCTAAATGGATTTGAATCACATGCAGTTTTTTGTCCTACGAGCAAGAGGTGTTTTCTGGTAAGGAAAGTCACTTTTGCGCTCCCATATACATACACAGTGCAAATGGCACTCGCGTCTGTTCCCAGCAAGTACAGTGTATTTGACTGAAGCGTAGCTACTGTTCTTGTCAGTTTCCTAAGCAGAGTTGAACTATATATGGCCCCTGTTTGTAGGAAGCACAGTTCTTTTGTTCTGAGCAAGCTCACTATTTGGACCCCATAGAAAACACAGTAGAGTAGAAGAGTGCTCTTTTCTCAAAGCAGAGTGTGTTTCTTGTAAGGAGAGCTAGCGTTTGTTTCCCAGTCCTAAATGGAGTTGAATCACATCCAGTTTTTGGTCCTACGAGCAAGAGTTGTTTTCTGGTAAGGAAAGTCACTATTGCGCTCCCATTTACATACACAGTGCAAATAGCACTCGCGTCTGTTCCCAGCAAGTACAATGTATTGGACTGAAGCGGAGCTACTGTTCTTGTCAGTTTCCTAAGCAGACTTGAACGAGATATGTCCCGTGTGTGTAGGAATCACAGTTCTTTTTTTCTGATCAAGCTCACTATTCGGAATCCATAGGAAACACAGTAGAGTAGAAGAGTGCTCTTTTCTCAAAATCAGAGAGTCTTTCTTGTAAGGCGAGCTAGTGTTTGTTTCCCAGTCAGAAATGGAGTTGAATCCCATGCAGTTTCTTGTCCTATGAGTAATAGTTGTTTTCTGATAAGAAGAGTCACTATTGTGCTCCTATTGCCATACACAGTGCAAATAGCACTCGCGTCTTTTCCCAGCTACTACAGTGTATTGGACTATTGAGGATCTACTGTTCTTGTCAGTTTCCTAAGCAGAATTGAACTAGATATGGCTGTATCTTTAGGAAGCAAAGTTCTTTTGTTCTGAGCAAACTCACTGTTCTGTCCCTATAGGAAACACAGTAGAGTAGAAGAGTGCTCTTTTCTTAAAAGGAGAGTTTGTTTCTTGTAATGCGAACTAGTGTTTGTTTCCCAGTCAGAAATGGAGTTGAATCCCATGCAGTTTCTGGTCCTACGAGCAAGAGTTGTTTTCTGGTAAGGAAAGTCACTATTGCGCTCCCAGTGCCATACACAGTGCAAATAGCACTCCCGTCTGTTCCCAGCAAGTACAGTGTATTGGACTGAAGAGGAGCTACTGTTCTTGTCATTTCCAAAGCAGAGTTGAACTAGATATGGCCTGTGAGTGTAGGAAGCACAGTTCTTTTGTTATGAGCAAGCTCAATGTTCGGGACCCATAGGAAACACACTAGAGTAGAAGACTGCTTTTTTCTAAAAGCAGAGTGTGTTTCTTGTAAGGCGAGCTGGTGTTTGTTTTCCAGTCAGAAATGGAGTTGAATCCCATGCAGTTTCTGTTCCTACGAACAAGAGGTGTTTTATGGTAAGGAAAGTCACTATTGCGCTCCCATTTCCATACACAGTGCAAATAGCACTCGCGTCTGTTCTTAGCATGTACAGTGTATTGGACTGAAGAGGAGCTACTGTTCTTGTCAGTTTCCTAAGCAGTATGAACTAGATATGGCCCGTGTGTGTAGGAAACACAGTTCTTTTGTTCTGAGCAAACTCACTGGTCAGACCCCCTAGGAAACACAGTAGAGTAGAAGAGTGATCTTTTCTCAAAAGCAGAGTGTGTTTTTTGTAAGGCGAGATAGCGTTGTTTCCCATTCCTAAATGGAGTTGAATCTCATGCAGTTTTTGGTCCTATGACCAAGAGTTGTTTTCTGGTAAGGAAAGTCACTATTGCGCTCCCATTTCCATACACAGTGCAAATAGCACTCACGTCTGTTCCCAGCAAGTACAGTGTATTGGACTGAAGCGTAGCTACTGTTCTTGTCAGTTTCCTAAGAAGAGTTGAAGTAGATATGGCCTCTGTGCTTAGGAAGCACAGTTCTTTTGTTCTGAGAAAGCTCAATGTTCGGACCCCATATGAACCACAGTAGAATAGAAGACTGCTCTTTTCTCAAAAGCAGAGTGTGTTTCTTGTAAGGCGAGCTAGCATTTGTTTCCCAGTCCTAAATGGAGTTGAATCACATGCAGTTTCTTGTCCTACGAGCAGGAGTTGTTTTCTGGTAAGAAGAGTCACAATTGCGTTCCCATTGTCATACACGGCAAATAGCACTGGCCTCCATTCCCAGCATGTACAGTGTATTGGACTGAAGAGGATCTACTGTTCTTTTCAGTTTCCTAAGCAGAATTGAACTAGATATGGCCGTATTTTTATGAAGCACAGTTCTTTTGTTCTGAGCAAGCTCACTGTTCTGGCCCTATAGGAAACACAGTAGAGTAGAAGAGTGCTCTTTTCTCAAAAGCAGAGTGTGTTTCCTGTAACGCGAGCTAGCATTTGTTTCCCAGTCCTAAATGGAGTTGAATCACATGCAGTTTTTGGTCCTTCGAGCAAGAGTTGTTTTCTGGTAAGGAAAGTCAATATTGTGCTCCCATTTCCATACACAGTGCAAATAGCACTGGCGTCTGTTCCAAGCAAGTACAGTGTATTAGACTGAAGCGGAGCTACTGTTCTTGTCAGTTTCCTAAGCAGAGTTGAACTAGATATGGCCCATGTGTGTAGGAAGCACAGTTCTTTTGTTCTGAGCAAATTCACTGTTCTGGGCCAATAGGAAACACACTAGAGTAGAAGAGTGCTCTTTTCTCAAAAGCAGAGTGTGTTTCTTGTAAGGCGAGCTAGCGTTTGTTTCCCAGTCCTAAATGGATTTGAATCACATGCAGTTTTTGGTCCTACGAGCAAGAGTTGTTTTCTGGTAAGGAAAGTCACTATTGTGCTCCCATTTACATACACAGTGCAAATAGCACTCGCATCTGTTCCAAGCAAGTACAGTGTATTGGACTGAAGCGGAGCTACTGTTCATGTCAGTTTCCTAAGCAGAATTGAACTAGATATGGCCGTATTTGTATGAAGCACAGTTCTTTTGTTCTGAGCAAGCTCACTGTTCTGGCCCTATAGGAAACACAGTAGAGTAGAAGAGTGCTCTTTTCTCAAAAGCAGAGTGTGTTTCTTGTAAGGTGAGCTACCGTTTGTTTCCCAATCCTAAATGGAGATGAATCACATGCAGTTTCTCGTCCTACGAGCAAGAGTTGTTTTCTGGTAAGGAAAGTCACTATTGCGCTCCCATTGCCATACACAGTGCAAATAGCACTGGCGTCTGTTCCCAGCAAGTGCAGTGTATTGGACTGAAGAAGAGCTACTGTTCTTGTCAGTTTCCTAAGCAGAGTTGAACTAGATATGGCCCATGTGTGTAGGAAACACAGTTCTTTTGTTCTGAGCAAGCTCTCTGTACGGACCTCATAAGAAACACAGTAGAGTAGATGACTGCTCTTTTCTCAAAAGCAGAGTGTGTTTCTTGTAAGGCGAGCTAGCGTATGTTTCCCAATCCTAAATGGAGATGAATCACATGCAGTTGCTTGTCCTTCAAGTAAGAGATGTTTTCTAGTAAGAAGAGTCACTATTGCGCTCCCATTGTCATACACAGGGCAAATAGCACTGGCGTCTGTTCCCAGCATGTACAGTGTATTGGACTGAAGAGCATCTACTGTTCTTCTCAGTTTCCTAAGCAGAGTTGAACTAGATATGGCCCGTGTGTGTAGGAAGCACAGTTCTTTTGTTCTGAGATTGCTCACTGTTCCGGCCTTATAGGAAAGACGTTAGAGTAGAAGAGTGCTCTTTTCTCAAAAGCAGAGTGTGTTTCTTGTAAGGCGAGCTAGCGTTTGTTTCCCAGTCCTAAATGGAGTTGAATCACATGCAGTTTCTTGTCCTATGAGCAAGAGTTGTTTTCTGGTAAGAAGAGTCACTATTGCGCTCCCATTGTCATACACAGGGCAAATAGCACTGGCGTCTGTTCCAAGCAAGTACAGTGTATTGGAGTGAAGCAGAGCTACTGTTCATGTCAGTTTCCAAAGTATATTTGAACTAGATATGGCCCGTTTGTGTAGGAAGCACAGTTCTTTTGTTCTGAGCAAGCTCACTGTTCGGACCCCATAGGAAACACAGTAGAGTAGAAGAGTGCTCTATTCTCACAAGCAGAGTGTGTTTCTTGCAAGGCGAGCTAGCGTTTGTTTCCCAGTCCTAAATGGAGTTGAATCACATGCAGTTTCTTGTCCTACGAGCAAGAGTTGTTTTCTGGTAAGAAGAGTCACTATTGCGCTCCCATTGTCATACACAGGGCAAATAGCACTTGCGTCTGTTCCCAGCATGTACAGTGTATTGGACTGAAGAGTATCTACTGTTCTTGTCAGTTTCCTAAGCAGAATTGAACTAGATATGGCCCTATTTGTAGAAAGCACAGTTCTTTTGTTCTGAGCAATCTCCCTGTTCTGGCCCTATAGGAAACACAGTTGAGTAGAAGAGTGCTCTTTTCTCAAAAGCAGAGTGTGTTTCTTGTAAGGCAAGCTAGCGTTTGTTTCCCAGTCCTAAATGGAGTTGAAAAACATGCAGTTTTTGGTTCTACGACCAAGAGTTGTTTTCTGGTAAGGAAAGTGTCTATTGCGCTCCCATTTCCATACACAGTGCAAATAGCACTCGCTTCTGTTCCCAGCAAGTACAGTGTATTGGACTGAAGCGGAGCTACTGTTCTTGTCAGTTTCCTAAGCAGAGTTGAACTAGATATGGCCCCTGTGTGTAGGAAGCACAGTTCTTTTGTTCTGAGAATGCTAACTTTTCGGGCACCATAGGAAACACAGTAGAGTAGAGGAGTGCTCTTTTCTCAAAAGCAGAGTGTGTTTCTTGTAAGGCGAGCTAGTGTTTGTTTCCCAGTCAGAAATGGAGTTGAATCACATGCAGTTTCTTGTCCTACAAGCAAGAGTTGTTTTCTGGTAAGAAGAGTCACTATTGCGCTCCCATTGTGATACTAGGGCAAATAGCACTGTTGTCTGTTCCCAGCATGTACAGTGTATTGGCCTGAAGAGGATCTACTGTTCTTGTCAGTTTCCTAAGCAGAGTTTAACTAGATATGGCCCGTGTGTGTAGGAAGCACAGTTCTTTTGTTCTGAGCAAGCTCACTGTTCGGACCCCATAGGAAACACAGTAGAGTAGAAGAGTGCTATTTTCTCAAAAGCAGAGTGTTTTTCTTGTAAGGCGATCTAGCGTTTGTTTCCAGTCCTAAATGGAGTTGAATCACATGCAGTTTTTGGTCCTACGACCAAGAGATGTTTTCTGGTAAGGAAAGTCACTATTGCGCTCCCATTGCCATACACAGTGAAAATAGCACTCACGTCTGTTCCCAGCAAGAATAGTGTATTGGACTGAAGAGGAGCTAATGTTCTTGTCAGTTTCCAAAGCAGAGTTGAACTAGATATGGCCCGTGTGTGTAGAAGCACAGTTCTTTTGTTCTGAGCAAGCTCACTGTTCGGACCCCATAGGAAACACAGTCGAGTAGAAGAGTGCAATTTTCTCAAAAGCAGAGTGTGTTTCTTGTAAGGCAAGCTAGCGTTTGTTTCCCAGTCCTAAATGGAGTTGAATCACATGCAGTTTCTTGTCCTACGAGCTAGAGTTGTTTTCTGGTAAGAAGAGTCACAATTGCGCTCCCATTGTGATACTAGGGCAAATAGCACTGGTGTCTGTTCCCAGCATGTACAGTATATTGGACTGAAGAGGAGCTACTGTTCATGTCAGTTTCCTAAGCAGAGTTGAACTAGATATGGCCCGTGTGTGTAGGAAGCACAGTTCTTTTGTTCTGAGAATGCTCACTTTTCGGGCACCATAGGAAACACAGTAGAGTAGAAGAGTGCTCTTTTCTCAAAGCAGAGTGTGTTTCTTGTAAGGAGAGCTAGCGTTTGTTTCCCAGTCCTAAATGGAGTTGAATCACATCCAGTTTTTGGTCCTACGAGCAAGAGTTGTTTTCTGGTAAGGAAAGTCACTATTGCGCTCCCATTTACATACACAGTGCAAATAGCACTCGCGTCTGTTCCCAGCAAGTACAATGTATTGGACTGAAGCGGAGCTACTGTTCTTGTCAGTTTCCTAAGCAGACTTGAACGAGATATGTCCCGTGTGTGTAGGAATCACAGTTCTTTTTTTCTGATCAAGCTCACTATTCGGAATCCATAGGAAACACAGTAGAGTAGAAGAGTGCTCTTTTCTCAAAATCAGAGAGTCTTTCTTGTAAGGCGAGCTAGTGTTTGTTTCCCAGTCAGAAATGGAGTTGAATCCCATGCAGTTTCTTGTCCTATGAGTAATAGTTGTTTTCTGATAAGAAGAGTCACTATTGTGCTCCTATTGCCATACACAGTGCAAATAGCACTCGCGTCTTTTCCCAGCTACTACAGTGTATTGGACTATTGAGGATCTACTGTTCTTGTCAGTTTCCTAAGCAGAATTGAACTAGATATGGCCGTATCTTTAGGAAGCAAAGTTCTTTTGTTCTGAGCAAACTCACTGTTCTGTCCCTATAGGAAACACAGTAGAGTAGAAGAGTGCTCTTTTCTCAAAAGGAGAGTTTGTTTCTTGTAATGCGAACTAGTGTTTGTTTCCCAGTCAGAAATGGAGTTGAATCCCATGCAGTTTCTGGTCCTACGAGCAAGAGTTGTTTTCTGGTAAGGAAAGTCACTATTGCGCTCCCAGTGCCATACACAGTGCAAATAGCACTCCCGTCTGTTCCCAGCACGTACAGTGTATTGCACTGAAGAGGAGCTACTGTTCTTGTCATTTCCAAAGCAGAGTTGAACTAGATATGGCCCGTGAGTGTAGGAAGCACAGTTCTTTTGTTATGAGCAAGCTCAATGTTCGGGACCCATAGGAAACACACTAGAGTAGAAGACTGCTTTTTTCTAAAAGCAGAGTGTGTTTCTTGTAAGGCGAGCTGGTGTTTGTTTTCCAGTCAGAAATGGAGTTGAATCCCATTCAGTTTCTGTTCCTATGAACAAGAGGTGTTTTATGGTAAGGAAAGTCACTATTGCGCTCCCATTTCCATACACAGTGCAAATAGCACTCGCGTCTGTTCTTAGCATGTACAGTGTATTGGACTGAAGAGGAGCTACTGTTCTTGTCAGTTTCCTAAGCAGTATGAACTAGATATGGCCCGTGTGTGTAGGAAACACAGTTCTTTTGTTCTGAGCAAACTCACTGGTCAGACCCCCTAGGAAACACAGTAGAGTAGAAGAGTGATCTTTTCTCAAAAGCAGAGTGTATTTTTTGTAAGGCGAGATAGCGTTTTTTCCCATTCCTAAATGGAGTTGAATCTCATGCAGTTTTTGGTCCTAGGACCAAGAGTTGTTTTCTGGTAAGGAAAGTCACTATTGCGCTCCCATTTCCATACAAAGTGCAAATAGCACTCACGTCTGTTCCCAGCAAGTACAGTGTATTGGACTGAAGCGTAGCTACTGTTCTTGTCAGTTTCCTAAGAAGAGTTGAAGTAGATATGGCCTCTGTGCTTAGGAAGCACAGTTCTTTTGTTCTGAGCAAATTCACTGTTCTGGGCCAATAGGAAACACACTAGAGTAGAAGAGTGCTCTTTTCTCAAAAGCAGAGTGTGTTTCTTGTAAGGCGAGCTAGCGTTTGTTTCCCAGTCCTAAATGGATTTGAATCACATGCAGTTTTTGGTCCTACGAGCAAGAGTTGTTTTCTGGTAAGGAAAGTCACTATTGTGCTCCCATTTACATACACAGTGCAAATAGCACTCGCATCTGTTCCAAGCAAGTACAGTGTATTGGACTGAAGCGGAGCTACTGTTCATGTCAGTTTCCTAAGCAGAATTGAACTAGATATGGCCGTATTTGTATGAAGCACAGTTCTTTTGTTCTGAGCAAGCTCACTGTTCTGGCCCTATAGGAAACACAGTAGAGTAGAAGAGTGCTCTTTTCTCAAAAGCAGAGTGTGTTTCTTGTAAGGTGAGCTACCGTTTGTTTCCCAATCCTAAATGGAGATGAATCACATGCAGTTTCTCGTCCTACGAGCAAGAGTTGTTTTCTGGTAAGGAAAGTCACTATTGCGCTCCCATTGCCATACACAGTGCAAATAGCACTCGCGTCTGTTCCCAGCAAGTGCAGTGTATTGGACTGAAGAAGAGCTACTGTTCTTGTCAGTTTCCTAAGCAGAGTTGAACTAGATATGGCCCATGTGTGTAGGAAACACAGTTCTTTTGTTCTGAGCAAGCTCTCTGTACGGACCTCATAAGAAACACAGTAGAGTAGATGACTGCTCTTTTCTCAAAAGCAGAGTGTGTTTCTTGTAAGGCGAGCTAGCGTATGTTTCCCAATCCTAAATGGAGATGAATCACATGCAGTTGCTTGTCCTTCAAGTAAGAGATTTTTTCTAGTAAGAAGAGTCACTATTGCGCTCCCATTGTCATACACAGGGCAAATAGCACTGGCGTCTGTTCCCAGCATGTACAGTGTATTGGACTGAAGAGCATCTACTGTTCTTCTCAGTTTCCTAAGCAGAGTTGAACTAGATATGGCCCGTGTGTGTAGGAAGCACAGTTCTTTTGTTCTGAGATTGCTCACTGTTCCGGCCTTATAGGAAAGACGTTAGAGTAGAAGAGTGCTCTTTTCTCAAAAGCAGAGTGTGTTTCTTGTAAGGCGAGCTAGCGTTTGTTTCCCAGTCCTAAATGGAGTTGAATCACATGCAGTTTCTTGTCCTATGAGCAAGAGTTGTTTTCTGGTAAGAAGAGTCACTATTGCGCTCCCATTGTCATACACAGGGCAAATAGCACTGGCTTCTGTTCCAAGCAAGTACAGTGTATTGGAGTGAAGCAGAGCTACTGTTCATGTCAGTTTCCAAAGTATATTTGAACTAGATATGGCCCGTTTGTGTAGGAAGCACAGTTCTTTTGTTCTGAGCAAGCTCACTGTTCGGACCCCATAGGAAACACAGTAGAGTAGAAGAGTGCTCTTTTCTCACAAGCAGAGTGTGTTTCTTGCAAGGCGAGCTAGCGTTTGTTTCCCAGTCCTAAATGGAGTTGAATCACATGCAGTTTCTTGTCCTACGAGCAAGAGTTGTTTTCTGGTAAGAAGAGTCACTATTGCGCTCCCATTGTCATACACAGGGCAAATAGCACTTGCGTCTGTTCCCAGCATGTACAGTGTATTGGACTGAAGAGTATCTACTGTTCTTGTCAGTTTCCTAAGCAGAATTGAACTAGATATGGCCGTATCTTTAGGAAGCAAAGTTCTTTTGTTCTGAGCAAACTCACTGTTCTGTCCCTATAGGAAACACAGTAGAGTAGAAGAGTGCTCTTTTCTCAAAAGGAGAGTTTGTTTCTTGTAATGCGAACTAGTGTTTGTTTCCCAGTCAGAAATGGAGTTGAATCCCATGCAGTTTCTGGTCCTACGAGCAAGAGTTGTTTTCTGGTAAGGAAAGTCACTATTGCGCTCCCAGTGCCATACACAGTGCAAATAGCACTCACGTCTGTTCCCAGCAAGTACAGTGTATTGGACTGAAGAGGAGCTACTGTTCATGTCAGTTTCCTAAGCAGAGTTGAACTAATTATGGCCCCTGTGTGTAGGAAGCACAGTTCTTTTGTTCTGAGCAAGCTCACTGTTCGGACCCCATAGGAAACACAGTAGAGTAGAAGAGTGCTCTTTTCTCAAAAGCAGTGTGTTTCTTGTAAGGCGAGCTAGCGTTTGTTTCCCAGTTCTAAATGGAGTTGAATCACATGCAGTTTCTGTTCCTATGAGCAAGAATTGTTTTCTGGGAAGAAGAGTCACTATTGTGCTCCCATTGCCATACACAGTGCAAATAGCACTCGCGTCTGTTCCCAGCAAGTACAGTGTATTGGACTGAAGAGGAGCTACTGTTCATGTCAGTTTCCTAAGCAGAGTTGAACTAATTATGGCCCCTGTGTGTAGGAAGCACAGTTCTTTTGTTCTGAGCAAGCTCACTGTTCGGACACCATAGGAAACACAGTAGAGTAGAAGAGTGCTCTTTTCTCAAAAGCAGAGTGTGTTTCTTGTAAGGTGAGCTAGCGTTTGTTTCCCAATCCTAAGTGGAGATGAATCACATGCAGTTTCTTGTCCTACGAGCAAGAGTAGTTTTCTGGGAAGAAGAGTCACTATTGCGTTCCCATTGTCATACAAAGGGCAAATAGCACTGGCGTCTGTTCCCAGCAAGTACAGTGTATTGGACTGAAGCGGAGCTACTGTTCTTGTCAGTTTCCTAAGCAGAATTGAACTAGATATGTCCGTATTTGTATGAAGCACAGTTCTTTTGTTCTGAGAAAGCTCACTGTTCTGGCCCTATAGGAAACACAGTAGAGTAGAAGAGTGCTCTTTTATCAAAAGCAGAGTGTGTTTCTTGTAAGGTGAGCTACCGTTTGTTTCCCAATCCTAAATGGAGATGAATCACATGCAGTTTCTCGTCCTACGAGCAAGAGTTGTTTTCTGGTAAGAAGAGTCACTATTGCGCTCCCATTGTCATAAACGGGGCAAATAGCACTGGCATCTGTTCCCACCAAGTACAGTGTATTGGAGTGAAGAGGAGCTGCTGTTCTTGTCAGTTTCCTAAGCATAATTGAACTAGATATGGCCCGTGTGTGTAGGAAGCACAGTTCTTTTGTTCTGAGCAAGCTCACTGTTCGGACCCCATAGGAAACACAGTAGAGTAGAGGAGTGCTCCTTTCTCAAAAGCAGAGTGTGTTTCTTGTAAGGCAAGCTAGCATTTGTTTCCCGGTCCTAAATGGAGTTGAATCACATCCTGTTTTTGGTCCTAAGAGCAAGAGTTGTTTTCTGGTAATAAAGTCACTGTTGTGCTCCCATTGCCATACACAGTATAAATAGCACTCGCATCTGTTCCCAGCAAGTACAGTGTATTGGACTGAAGCGGAGCTACTGTTCTTGTCAGTTTCCTAAGCAGAGTTGAACTAGATATGGCCCGTGTGTGTAGGAAGCACAGTTCTTTTGTTCTGAGCAAGCTCATTGTTCGGACCCCATATGAACCACAGTAGAATAGAAGACTGCTCTTTTCTCAAAAGCAGAGTGTGTTTCTTGTAAGACGAGCTAGCGTTTGTTTCCCAGTCCTAAATGGATTTGAATCACATGCAGTTTTTGGTCCTACGAGCAAGAGTTGTTTTCTGGAAAGGAAAGTCACTATTGTGCTCCCATTTACATACAAAGTGCAAATAGCACTCGCATCTGTTCCCAGCAAGTACAGTGTATTAGACTGAAGATGAGCTACTGTTCTTGTCAGTTTCCTAAGCAGAGTTGAACTAGATATGGCCCCTGTGTGTAGGAAGCACAGTTCTTTTGTTCTGAGCAAGCTCACTGTTCGGACCCCATAGGAAACACAGTAGAGTAGAAGAGTGCTCTTTTCTCAAAAACAGTGTGTGTTTCTTGTAAGGCGAGCTAGCGTTTGTTTCCCAGTTCTAAGTGGAGTTGAATCACATGCAGTTTCTGTTCCTATGAGCAAGAATTGTTTTCTGGGAAGAAGAGTCACTATTGTGCTCCCATTGCCATACACAGTGCAAATAGCACACGCGTCTGTTCCCAGCAAGTACAGTGTATTGGACTGAAGAGGAGCTACTGTTCATGTCAGTTTCCTAAGCAGAGTTGAACTAATTATGGCCCCTGTGTGTAGGAAGCACAGTTCTTTTGTTCTGAGCAAGCTCACTGTTCGGACACCATAGGAAACACAGTAGAGTAGAAGAGTGCTCTTTTCTCAAAAGCAGAGTGTGTTTCTTGTAAGGTGAGCTAGTGTTTGTTTCCCAATCCTAAATGGAGATGAATCACATACATTTTCTTGTCCTATGAGCAAGAGTAGTTTTCTGGGAAGAAGAGTCACTATTGCGTTCCCATTGTCATACAAAGGGCAAATAGCACTGGCGTCTGTTCCCAGCATATACAGTGTATTGGACTGAAGAGGATCTACTGTTCTTTTCAGTTTCCTAAGCAGAATTGAACTAGATATGGCCGTATTTGTATGAAGCACAGTTCTTTTGTTCTGAGCAAGCTCACTGTTCTGGCCCTATAGGAAACACAGTATTGTAGAAGAGTGCTCTTTTCTCAAAATCAGAGTGTGTTTCTTGTAAGGTGAGCTAGCGTTTTTTTCCCAGTCCTAAATGGAGTTGAGTCACATGCAGTTTTTGGTCCTACGAGCAAGAGTTGTTTTCTGGTAAGGAAAGTCACTATTGCACTCACTTTGCCATACACAGTGCAAATAGCACTCGCGTCTGTTCCCAGCAAGTACAGTGTATTGGACTGAAGCGGAGCTACTGTTCTTGTCAGTTTCCTAAGCAGAGTTGAACTAGATATGGCCCCTGTGTGTAGGAAGCACAGTTCTTTTGTTCTGAGAATGCTCACTGTTCTGGCCCTATAGGAAACACAGTAGAGTAGAAGAGTGCTCTTTTCTCAAAAGCAGAGTGTGTTTCTTGTAAGGCGAGCTAGCGTTTGTTTCCCAGTCCTAAATGGAGTTGAATCACATGCAGTTTCTTGTCCTACGAGCAAGAGTTGTTTTCTGGTAAGAAGAGTCACTATTGCGCTCCCCTTGTCATACACAGGGCAAATAGCACTGGCGTCTGTTCCCAGCATGTACAGTGTATTGGACTGAAGAGGATCTACTGTTCTTGTCAGTTTCCTAAGCAGAGTTGAATTAGATATGGCCCGTGTGGGTAGGAAGCACAGTTCTTTTGTTCTGAGCAAGCTCACTGTTCGGACCCCATAGGAAACACAGTAGAGTAGAAGAGTGCTCTTTTCTCAAAAGCAGAGTGTGTTTCTTGTAAGGCAAGCTAGCATTTGTTTCCCTGTACTAAATGGAGTTGAATCACATCCTGTTTTTGGTCTTACAAGCAAGAGTTGTTTTCTGGTAAGGAAAGTCACTATTGCACTCCCATTTCCAGACACAGTGCAAATAGCACTCACGTCTGTTCCAAGCAAGTACAGTGTATTGGACTGAAGAGGAGCTACTGTTCTTGTCAGTTTCCTAAGCAGAGATGAACTAGATATGGCCCCTGTGTGTAGGAAGCACAGTTGTTTTGTTCTGAGCAAGCTCACTGTTCGGACACAATAGGAAACACAGTAGAGTAGAAGAGTGCTCTTTTCTCAAAAGCAGAGTGTGTTTCTTGTAAGGCGAGCTAGCGTTTGTTTCCCAGTCCTAAATGGAGTTGAATCACATGCAGTTTCTGGACCTATGAGCATGAATTGTTTTCTGGTAAGAAGACACTATTGCGCTCCCATTGTCATAAACAGGGCAATTAGCACTGGCGTCTGTTCCCAGCATGTACAGTGTATTGGACTGAAGAGAATCTACAGTTCTTGTCAGTTTCCTAAGTAGAATTGAACTAGTTATGGCCGTGTGCGTAGGAAGCACAGTTCTTTTGTTCTGAGCAAGCTCACTGTTCTGGCCCTATAGAAAACAAAATAGAGTAGAAAAGTGATGGTTTTGAAAAAGCAGAGTGTCTTTCTTGTAAGACGAGCTAGCGTTTGTTTCCCAGTCCTAAATTTAGTTGAATCACATGCAGTTTCCGGTCCTACGAGCAAGAGTTGTTTTCTAGTAAGGAAAGTCACTATTGCGATCCCATTGCCATACACAGTGCAAATAGCACTCGCGTCTGCTCCCAGCAAGTGCAGTGTATTGGACTGAAGAAGAGCTACTGTTCTTGTCAGTTTCCTAAGCAGAGTTGAACTAGATATGGCCCATGTGTGTAGGAAACACAGTTCTTTTGTTCTGAGCAAGCTCACTGTATGGACCCCATAAGAAACACAGTAGAGTAGAAGACTGCTCTTTTCTCAAAAGCAGAGTGTGTTTCTTGTAAGGCGAGCTAGCGTTTGTTTCCCAATCCTAAATGGAGATGAATCACATGCAGTTTCTTGTCCTACGAGTAAGAGATGTTTTCTGGTAAGAAGAGTCACTATTGCGCTACCATTGTCATACACAGGGCAAATAGCACTGGCGTCTGTTCCCAGCATGTACAGTGTATTTGACTGAAGAGCATCTACTGTTCTTGTCAGTTTCCTAAGCTGAGTTGAACTAGATATGGCCCGTGTGTGTAAGAAGCACAGTTCTTTTGTTCTGAGAATGCTCACTGTTCTGGCCTTATAGGAAAGACATTAGAGTAGAAGAGTGCTCCTTTCTCAAAAGCAGAGTGTGTTTCTTGTAAGTCAAGCTAGCATTTGTTTCCCAGTCCTAAATGGAGTTGAATCACATGCAGTTTCTGGTCCTACGAGCAAGAGTTGTTTTCAGGTAAGAAGAGTCACTATTGTGCTCCCATTGTCATAAACGGGGCAAATAGCACTGGCATCTGTGTACAGATGTATTGGACTGAAGACGATCTGCTGTTCTTGTCAGTTTCCTAAGCATAATTGAATTAGATATGCCCCATGTGTGTAGGAAGCACAGTTCTTTTGTTCAGAGCAAGCTCACTGTTCGGATCCCATTGGATACACAGTCGAGGAGAAGAGTGCTCTTTTCTCAAAAGCAGAGTGTGTTTCTTGTAAGGCGAACTAGCGTTTGTTTCCAGTCCTAAATCGAGTTGAATCACATGCAGTTTCTTGTCCTATGAGCAAGAGTTGTTTTCTGGTAAGAAGAGTCACTATTGCGCTCCCATTGTCATACACAGGGCAAATAGCACTTGCGTCTGTTCCCAGCATGTACAGTGTATTGGACTGAAGAGGATCTACTGTTCTTGTCAGTTTCCTAAGCAGAATTGAACTAGATATGGCCTTATTTGTAGGAAGCACAGTTCTTTGTTCTGAGCAAACTCACTGTTCTGGCCATATAGGTAACACAGTAGAGTAGAAGAGTGCTCTTTTCTCAAAAGCAGAGTGTGTTTCCTGTAAGGTGAGCTAGGGTTTGTTTCCGAGTCCTAAATGGAGTTGAATGACATGCCGTCTTTGGTCCTACGAGCAAGAGTTATTTTCTGGTAAGGAAAGTCATTATTGCGCTCCATTGCCATACACAGTGCAAATAGCACTCGTGTCTGTTCCCAACAAGTACAGTGAATTGGACTGAAGCGGAGCTAATGTTCTTGTCAGTTTCCTAAGCAGAGTTGAACTAGATATGGCCCGTGTTTCTAGGAAGCACAGTTCTTTTGTTCTGAGCAAGCTCACTGTTCGGACCCCATTGGAAACACAGTCGAGTAGAAGACTGCTCTTTTCTCAAAATCAGAGTGTCTTTCTTGTAAGGCGAGCTAGCGTTTGTTTCCCATTCCTAAATGGAGTTGAATTACATCCAGTTTTTGGTCCTATGAGCAAGAGTTGTTTTCTGGTAAGGAAAGTCACTATTGTGCTCCCATTGCCATACACAGTGCAAATAGCACTTGTGTCTGTTCCCAGCAAGTACAGTGTATTGGACTGAAAAGGAGCTACTGTTCTTGTCAATTTTTTAAGCAGAGTTGAATTAGATATGGCCCGTGTGTGGAGGAAGCACAGTTCTGTTGTTCTGAGCAAGCTCACTGTTCGGTCCCCATAGGATACACAGTAGAGTAGAAGAGTGCTCTTTTCTCAAAAGCAGAGTGTGTTTCTTGTAAGGCGAGCTAGCGTTTGTTTCCCAGTCCTAAATCGAGTTGAATCACATGCAGTTTCTTGTCCTACGAGCAAGAGTTGTTTTCTGGTAAGAAGAGTCACTATTGCGCTCCCATTTTCATACACAGGGCAAATAGCACTTGCGTCTGTTCCCAGCATGTACAGTGTACTGGACTGAAGAGGATCTACTGTTCTTGTCAGTTTCCTAAGCAGAATTGAACTAGATGTGGCCGTATTTGTAGAAAGCACAGTTCTTTTCTTCTGAGCAAACTCACTGTTCTGGCCCTATAGGAAACACAGTAGAGTAGAAGAGTGCTCTTTTCTCAAAAGCAGAGTGTGTTTCTTGTAAGGCGAGCTAGCGTTTGTTTTCCAGTCCTAAATGGATTTCAATCACATGCAGTTTTTGGTCCTACGAGCAAGAGTTGTTTTCTAGAAAGGAAAGTCACTATTGTGCTCCCATTTACATACACAGTGCAAATAGCACTCGCATCTGTTCCCAGCAAGTACAGTGTATTGGACTGAAGATGAGCTACTGTTCTTGTCAGTTTCCTAAGCAGAGTTCAACTAGATATGGCTCCTGTGTGTAGGAAGCACAGTTCTTTTGTTCGGAGCAAGCTCACTGTTCGGACCCCATAGGAAACACAGTAGAGTAGAAGAGTGCTCTTTTCACAAAAAAGGTGTGTGTTTCTTGTAAGGCGAGCTAGCGTTTGTTTCCCAGTTCTAAATGGAGTTGAATCACATGCAGTTTCTGTTCCTATGAGCAAGAATTGTTTTCTGGAAAGAAGAGTCACTATTGTGCTCCCATTGCCATACACAGTGCAAATAGCACTCGCGTCTGTTCCCAGCAAGTACAGTGTATTGGACTGAAGAGGAGCTACTGTTCATGTCAGTTTCCTAAGCAGAGTTGAACTAATTATGGCCCCTGTGTGTAGGAAGCACAGTTCTTTTGTTCTGAGCAAGCTCACTGTTCGGACACCATAGGAAACACAGTAGAGTAGAAGAGTGCTCTTTTCTCAAAAGCAGAGTGTGTTTCTTGTAAGGCGAGCTAGCGATTGTTTCCCAATCCTAAATGGAGATGAATCACATGCAGTTTCTGGTCCTACGAGCAAGAGTTGTTTTCTGGTAAGAAGAGTCACTATTGCGCTACCATTGTCATACACAGGGCAAATAGCACTGGCGTCTGTTCCCAGCATGTACAGTGTATTTGACTGAAGAGCATCTACTGTTCTTGTCAGTTTCCTAAGCTGAGTTGAACTAGATATGGCCCGTGTGTGTAAGAAGCACAGTTCTTTTGTTCTGAGAATGCTCACTGTTCTGGCCTTATAGGAAAGACATTAGAGTAGAAGAGTGCTCCTTTCTCAAAAGCAGAGTGTGTTTCTTGTAAGTCAAGCTAGCATTTGTTTCCCAGTCCTAAATGGAGTTGAATCACATGCAGTTTCTGGTCCTACGAGCAAGAGTTGTTTTCAGGTAAGAAGAGTCACTATTGTGCTCCCATTGTCATAAACGGGGCAAATAGCACTGGCATCTGTGTACAGATGTATTGGACTGAAGACGATCTGCTGTTCTTGTCAGTTTCCTAAGCATAATTGAATTAGATATGCCCCATGTGTGTAGGAAGCACAGTTCTTTTGTTCAGAGCAAGCTCACTGTTCGGATCCCATTGGATACACAGTCGAGGAGAAGAGTGCTCTTTTCTCAAAAGCAGAGTGTGTTTCTTGTAAGGCGAACTAGCGTTTGTTTCCAGTCCTAAATCGAGTTGAATCACATGCAGTTTCTTGTCCTATGAGCAAGAGTTGTTTTCTGGTAAGAAGAGTCACTATTGCGCTCCCATTGTCATACACAGGGCAAATAGCACTTGCGTCTGTTCCCAGCATGTACAGTGTATTGGACTGAAGAGGATCTACTGTTCTTGTCAGTTTCCTAAGCAGAATTGAACTAGATATGGCCTTATTTGTAGGAAGCACAGTTCTTTGTTCTGAGCAAACTCACTGTTCTGGCCATATAGGTAACACAGTAGAGTAGAAGAGTGCTCTTTTCTCAAAAGCAGAGTGTGTTTCCTGTAAGGTGAGCTAGGGTTTGTTTCCGAGTCCTAAATGGAGTTGAATGACATGCCGTCTTTGGTCCTACGAGCAAGAGTTGTTTTCTGGTAAGGAAAGTCATTATTGCGCTCCATTGCCATACACAGTGCAAATAGCACTCGTGTCTGTTCCCAACAAGTACAGTGAATTGGACTGAAGCGGAGCTAATGTTCTTGTCAGTTTCCTAAGCAGAGTTGAACTAGATATGGCCCGTGTTTCTAGGAAGCACAGTTCTTTTGTTCTGAGCAAGCTCACTGTTCGGACCCCATTGGAAACACAGTCGAGTAGAAGACTGCTCTTTTCTCAAAATCAGAGTGTCTTTCTTGTAAGGCGAGCTAGCGTTTGTTTCCCATTCCTAAATGGAGTTGAATTACATCCAGTTTTTGGTCCTATGAGCAAGAGTTGTTTTCTGGTAAGGAAAGTCACTATTGTGCTCCCATTGCCATACACAGTGCAAATAGCACTTGTGTCTGTTCCCAGCAAGTACAGTGTATTGGACTGAAAAGGAGCTACTGTTCTTGTCAATTTTTTAAGCAGAGTTGAATTAGATATGGCCCGTGTGTGGAGGAAGCACAGTTCTGTTGTTCTGAGCAAGCTCACTGTTCGGTCCCCATAGGATACACAGTAGAGTAGAAGAGTGCTCTTTTCTCAAAAGCAGAGTGTGTTTCTTGTAAGGCGAGCTAGCGTTTGTTTCCCAGTCCTAAATCGAGTTGAATCACATGCAGTTTCTTGTCCTACGAGCAAGAGTTGTTTTCTGGTAAGAAGAGTCACTATTGCGCTCCCATTTTCATACACAGGGCAAATAGCACTTGCGTCTGTTCCCAGCATGTACAGTGTACTGGACTGAAGAGGATCTACTGTTCTTGTCAGTTTCCTAAGCAGAATTGAACTAGATGTGGCCGTATTTGTAGAAAGCACAGTTCTTTTCTTCTGAGCAAACTCACTGTTCTGGCCCTATAGGAAACACAGTAGAGTAGAAGAGTGCTCTTTTCTCAAAAGCAGAGTGTGTTTCTTGTAAGGCGAGCTAGCGTTTGTTTTCCAGTCCTAAATGGATTTCAATCACATGCAGTTTTTGGTCCTACGAGCAAGAGTTGTTTTCTAGAAAGGAAAGTCACTATTGTGCTCCCATTTACATACACAGTGCAAATAGCACTCGCATCTGTTCCCAGCAAGTACAGTGTATTGGACTGAAGATGAGCTACTGTTCTTGTCAGTTTCCTAAGCAGAGTTCAACTAGATATGGCTCCTGTGTGTAGGAAGCACAGTTCTTTTGTTCGGAGCAAGCTCACTGTTCGGACCCCATAGGAAACACAGTAGAGTAGAAGAGTGCTCTTTTCACAAAAAAGGTGTGTGTTTCTTGTAAGGCGAGCTAGCGTTTGTTTCCCAGTTCTAAATGGAGTTGAATCACATGCAGTTTCTGTTCCTATGAGCAAGAATTGTTTTCTGGAAAGAAGAGTCACTATTGTGCTCCCATTGCCATACACAGTGCAAATAGCACTCGCGTCTGTTCCCAGCAAGTACAGTGTATTGGACTGAAGAGGAGCTACTGTTCATGTCAGTTTCCTAAGCAGAGTTGAACTAATTATGGCCCCTGTGTGTAGGAAGCACAGTTCTTTTGTTCTGAGCAAGCTCACTGTTCGGACACCATAGGAAACACAGTAGAGTAGAAGAGTGCTCTTTTCTCAAAAGCAGAGTGTGTTTCTTGTAAGGCGAGCTAGCGATTGTTTCCCAATCCTAAATGGAGATGAATCACATGCAGTTTCTGGTCCTACGAGCAAGAGTTGTTTTCTGGTAAGAAGAGTCACTATTGCGCTACCATTGTCATACACAGGGCAAATAGCACTGGCGTCTGTTCCCAGCATGTACAGTGTATTTGACTGAAGAGCATCTACTGTTCTTGTCAGTTTCCTAAGCTGAGTTGAACTAGATATGGCCCGTGTGTGTAAGAAGCACAGTTCTTTTGTTCTGAGAATGCTCACTGTTCTGGCCTTATAGGAAAGACATTAGAGTAGAAGAGTGCTCCTTTCTCAAAAGCAGAGTGTGTTTCTTGTAAGTCAAGCTAGCATTTGTTTCCCAGTCCTAAATGGAGTTGAATCACATGCAGTTTCTGGTCCTACGAGCAAGAGTTGTTTTCAGGTAAGAAGAGTCACTATTGTGCTCCCATTGTCATAAACGGGGCAAATAGCACTGGCATCTGTGTACAGATGTATTGGACTGAAGACGATCTGCTGTTCTTGTCAGTTTCCTAAGCATAATTGAATTAGATATGCCCCATGTGTGTAGGAAGCACAGTTCTTTTGTTCAGAGCAAGCTCACTGTTCGGATCCCATTGGATACACAGTCGAGGAGAAGAGTGCTCTTTTCTCAAAAGCAGAGTGTGTTTCTTGTAAGGCGAACTAGCGTTTGTTTCCAGTCCTAAATCGAGTTGAATCACATGCAGTTTCTTGTCCTATGAGCAAGAGTTGTTTTCTGGTAAGAAGAGTCACTATTGCGCTCCCATTGTCATACACAGGGCAAATAGCACTTGCGTCTGTTCCCAGCATGTACAGTGTATTGGACTGAAGAGGATCTACTGTTCTTGTCAGTTTCCTAAGCAGAATTGAACTAGATATGGCCTTATTTGTAGGAAGCACAGTTCTTTGTTCTGAGCAAACTCACTGTTCTGGCCATATAGGTAACACAGTAGAGTAGAAGAGTGCTCTTTTCTCAAAAGCAGAGTGTGTTTCCTGTAAGGTGAGCTAGGGTTTGTTTCCGAGTCCTAAATGGAGTTGAATCACATGCCGTCTTTGGTCCTACGAGCAAGAGTTGTTTTCTGGTAAGGAAAGTCATTATTGCGCTCCATTGCCATACACAGTGCAAATAGCACTCGTGTCTGTTCCCAACAAGTACAGTGAATTGGACTGAAGCGGAGCTAATGTTCTTGTCAGTTTCCTAAGCAGAGTTGAACTAGATATGGCCCGTGTTTCTAGGAAGCACAGTTCTTTTGTTCTGAGCAAGCTCACTGTTCGGACCCCATTGGAAACACAGTCGAGTAGAAGACTGCTCTTTTCTCAAAATCAGAGTGTCTTTCTTGTAAGGCGAGCTAGCGTTTGTTTCCCATTCCTAAATGGAGTTGAATTACATCCAGTTTTTGGTCCTATGAGCAAGAGTTGTTTTCTGGTAAGGAAAGTCACTATTGTGCTCCCATTGCCATACACAGTGCAAATAGCACTTGTGTCTGTTCCCAGCAAGTACAGTGTATTGGACTGAAAAGGAGCTACTGTTCTTGTCAATTTTTTAAGCAGAGTTGAATTAGATATGGCCCGTGTTTGGAGGAAGCACAGTTCTGTTGTTCTGAGCAAGCTCACTGTTCGGTCCCCATAGGATACACAGTAGAGTAGAAGAGTGCTCTTTTCTCAAAAGCAGAGTGTGTTTCTTGTAAGGCGAGCTAGCGTTTGTTTCCCAGTCCTAAATCGAGTTGAATCACATGCAGTTTCTTGTCCTACGAGCAAGAGTTGTTTTCTGGTAAGAAGAGTCACTATTGCGCTCCCATTTTCATACACAGGGCAAATAGCACTTGCGTCTGTTCCCAGCATGTACAGTGTACTGGACTGAAGAGGATCTACTGTTCTTGTCAGTTTCCTAAGCAGAATTGAACTAGATGTGGCCGTATTTGTAGAAAGCACAGTTCTTTTCTTCTGAGCAAACTCACTGTTCTGGCCCTATAGGAAACACAGTAGAGTAGAAGAGTGCTCTTTTCTCAAAAGCAGAGTGTGTTTCTTGTAAGGCGAGCTAGCGTTTGTTTTCCAGTCCTAAATGGATTTCAATCACATGCAGTTTTTGGTCCTACGAGCAAGAGTTGTTTTCTAGAAAGGAAAGTCACTATTGTGCTCCCATTTACATACACAGTGCAAATAGCACTCGCATCTGTTCCCAGCAAGTACAGTGTATTGGACTGAAGATGAGCTACTGTTCTTGTCAGTTTCCTAAGCAGAGTTCAACTAGATATGGCTCCTGTGTGTAGGAAGCACAGTTCTTTTGTTCGGAGCAAGCTCACTGTTCGGACCCCATAGGAAACACAGTAGAGTAGAAGAGTGCTCTTTTCACAAAAAAGGTGTGTGTTTCTTGTAAGGCGAGCTAGCGTTTGTTTCCCAGTTCTAAATGGAGTTGAATCACATGCAGTTTCTGTTCCTATGAGCAAGAATTGTTTTCTGGAAAGAAGAGTCACTATTGTGCTCCCATTGCCATACACAGTGCAAATAGCACTCGCGTCTGTTCCCAGCAAGTACAGTGTATTGGACTGAAGAGGAGCTACTGTTCATGTCAGTTTCCTAAGCAGAGTTGAACTAATTATGGCCCCTGTGTGTAGGAAGCACAGTTCTTTTGTTCTGAGCAAGCTCACTGTTCGGACACCATAGGAAACACAGTAGAGTAGAAGAGTGCTCTTTTCTCAAAAGCAGAGTGTGTTTCTTGTAAGGCGAGCTAGCGATTGTTTCCCAATCCTAAATGGAGATGAATCACATGCAGTTTCTGGTCCTACGAGCAAGAGTTGTTTTCTCGTAAGAAGAGTCACTATTGCACTCCCATTGTGATACTAGGGCAAATAGCACTGGCGTCTGTTCCCAGCATGTACAGTGTATTGGACTGAAGAGGAGCTACTGTTCATGTCAGTTTCCTAAGCAGAGTTGAACTAGATATGGCCCGTGTGTGTAGGAAGCACAGTTCTTTTCTTCTGAGAATGCTCACTGTTCGGGCACCATAGGAAACACAGTAGAGTAGAAGAGTGCTCTTTTCTCAAAAGCAGAGTGTGTTTCTTGTAAGGCGAGCTAGCGTTTGTTTCCCAGTCCTAAATGGAGTTGAATCACATGCAGTTTTTGGTCCTACGACCAAGAGATGTTTTCTGGTAAGGAAAGTCACTATTGCGCTCCCATTGCCATACACAGTGCAAATAGCACTCACCTCTGTTCCCAGCAAGAACAGTGTATTGGACTGAAGAGGAGCTACTGTTCTTGTCAGTTTCCAAAGCGGAGTTGAACTAGATATGGCCCGTGTGTGTAGGAATAACAGTTCTTTTGTTCTGAGCAAGCTCACTGTTCAGACCCCATAGGAAACACAGTCGAGTAGAAGAGTGCACTTTTCTCAAAATCAGAGTGTGTTTCTTGTAAGGCGAGCTAGCGTTTGTTTCCCAGTCCTAAATGGAGTTGAATCACATGCAGTTTCTTGTCCTACGAGCAAGAGTTGTTTTCTGGTAAGAAGAGTCACTATTGCACTCCCATTTCCAGACACAGTGCAAATAGCACTCACGTCTGTTCCAAGCAAGTACGGTGTATTGGACTGAAGAGGAGCTACTGTTCTTGTAAGTTTCCTAAGCAGAGTTGAACTACATATGGCCCCTGTGTGTAGGAAGCACAGTTGTTTTGTTCTGAGCAAGCTCACTGTTCGGACACAATAGGAAACACAGTAGAGTAGAAGAGTGCTCTTTTCTCAAAAGCAGAGTGTGTTTCTTGTAAGGCGAGCTAGCATTTGTTTCCCAGTCCTAAATGGAGTTTAATCACATGCAGTTTCTGGACCTATGAGCATGAATTGTTTTCTGGTAAGAAGAGTCACTATTGCACTCCCATTGTCATAAACAGGGCAATTAGCACTGGCGTCTGTTCCCCGCATGTACAGTGTATTGGACTGAAGAGAATCTACAGTTCTTGTCAGTTTCCTAAGTAGAATTGAACTAGTTATGGCCGTGTGCGTAGGAAGCACAGTTCTTTTGTTCTGAGCAAGCTCACTGTTCTGGCCCTATAGAAAACAAAATAGAGTAGAAAAATGATGGTTTTGAAAAAGCAGAGTGTCTTTCTTGTAAGACGAGCTAGCGTTTGTTTCCCAGTCCTAAATTTAGTTGAATCACATGCAGTTTCTGGTCCTACGAGCAAGAGTTGTTTTCTGGTAAGGAAAGTCACTATTGCAAACCATTGCCATACACAGTGCAAATAGCACTCGCGTCTGCTCCCAGCAAGTGCAGTGTATTGGACTGAAGAAGAGCTACTGTTCTTGTCAGTTTCCTAAGCAGAGTTGAACTAGATATGGCCCATGTGTGTAGGAAACACAGTTCTTTTGTTCTGAGCAAGCTCACTGTATGGACCCCATAAGAAACACAGTAGAGTAGAAGAGTGCTCTTTTCTCAAAAGCAGAGTGTGTTTCTTGTAAGGCGAGCTAGCGTTTGTTTCCCAGTCCTAAATGGAGTTGAATCACATGCAGTTTCTGGACCTATGAGCATGAATTGTTTTCTGGTAAGAAGAGTCACTATTGCGCTCCCATTGTCATAAACAGGGCAATTAGCACTGGCGTCTGTTCCCAGCATGTACAGTGTATTGGACTGAAGAGAATCTACAGTTCTTGTCAGTTTCCTAAGTAGAATTGAACTAGTTATGGCCGTGTGCGTAGGAAGCACAGTTCTTTTGTTCTGAGCAGCTCACTGTTCTGGCCCTATAGAAAACAAAATAGAGTAGAAAAGTGATGGTTTGAAAAAGCAGAGTGTCTTTCTTGTAAGACGAGCTAGCGTTTGTTTCCCAGTCCTAAATTTAGTTGAATCACATGCAGTTTCTGGTCCTACGAGCAAGAGTTGTTTTCTGGTAAGGAAAGTCACTATTGCAAACCATTGCCATACACAGTGCAAATAGCACTCGCGTCTGCTCCCAGCAAGTGCAGTGTATTGGACTGAAGAAGAGCTACTGTTCTTGTCAGTTTCCTAAGCAGAGTTGAACTAGATATGGCCCATGTGTGTAGGAAACACAGTTCTTTTGTTCTGAGCAAGCTCACTGTATGGACCCCATAAGAAACAC